>NC_056736.1:402299484-402469484 GCF_019279795.1 Protopterus annectens
TCCCTGTTTGTTTATATACCAGACTACAGACATGTTGTCTGACTGAATGGCTACCGTCCTCGGATGTAGGACAGGGTGAAAGGCTCTCAACGCGAAAAGCACTGCCCTCATCTCCAGGACACTGATGCGTAGCTTGGTCTCTGGAGGGGACCACGTGCCCTGGACCATCCTTCCCACGAAGTGCCCCCCCCCCACTGACCTGGGAAGCGTCCGTGGTCACTGTGGCTTGAGCCAGAGGGGCTAGAAAGTTGCACCCCACGAAAATGTCCGCTGATTGAAGCCACCACTGGAGTGATGTTCGGCATGTCCGATTGATTCGGATGTGGAAATTCATCGGAAGATCTAACCAGGACCATTGAACTGCTAGATTCCACTGAAGGACTCGTGTGAAGACGTGCAAGAGGGAGGATAGAGATTACGGCTGCCATCGAACCCAGGGCCCTGAGAACATCGGCTGCTGTGACTACCGAGGGATCCAAGATAGCCGATACATGGAGTCTGAGATTTTCAATCCTTTCCGGGGTGAGAAAAATCTTGGACTGAATCGAATCCAACCGTGCTCAGATGAAGTCTATGATCTGAACTGGAGCCAGGTGGGACTTGTTGATATTGACTGTGATGCCCAACTTGTGAGCCAGACCGAGGAATTAGTGTAGGGCCTGACGCAAGAGACGTTTGGTGGATGCAGCGAAGAGCCAGTCGTCTAGATAGGGGAATACCTGAATGCCCTGAAGTCTCAGGTGAGCCGCTACGACTGCCATAACCTTGGTGAACACCCTGGGGGCTGTGGTGAGACCAAAGGGTAGGGCTCTGAACTGAAAGTGACTGGGCCCTAGCCGGAAGTGTAGAAACCTCCTGGAACTCCTGTGGACCTTGATGTGATAGTAAGTGCCCTGGAGGTCTAACGAGCACATCCAGTCGCATTCTCTCAGAAACGGTAGAATGGACTGTAGCGTGACCATCCGTAATTTTTGTTTCGCTACCGACAGGTTGAGGATAGACAGGTCCAGAATGGGCCTGAGGTCCCCCATCTTCTTTGGCACTAAAAAGAACCTGGAGTAGATGCCTGATCCGGAATGATCTGGGGGGACCAGCTCGATGGCTCGTTTTAGCAGCAGCTTCGAAACCTCTAAGGCTGCAGCCTAATTGTGAGCAGGTGGAACATCTGGAAGGTGTGCTGGGGTTATGGGACATGAAATGAAGGGGATAGAATATCCTCTGGATATGATGCCTAACACCCAGCGGTCTGCAGTAATGGACTCCCATGCCGCTGGATTTAAGGAAAATCTTCCCCCAACTGCCTCCAGAATACAGCAGCCGGACAACCCCTCAGGGTTGCTGTGCGGGTCTGTCGGAAAAAGGTTCCCTAGACTCGAAGTTTCTGGGACCCCCCCTGCCTCTGGGACGGCGTCGGTCTAGTCCCCCCTCTGGGGATGAGTATTCCTGAGTGTCACGAAAGGACTGTGATTTCCGGAACATCTTCTTTTGCCCCTTTTGGTTCCTGGAATAGGACCTCTGGGGGTTAGAGAAGCGGATTCCAACGGCTGACAAAGTCTTTCCATCCTTCTCACTCTGGGTTAGTGTGTCGCATACAGTCTTCCCAAAGAGGGATGATCCATCAAAAGGGGCGTTGATGAAAGGCTCCTTAAAGGGGTCCGTAAATTGACACAGCCTGATCCAGGCGTGACGCCTCAAGGCAACACTTGTACCAGCAGCTCTAAAGGCTCCATCCGTAGCATGAGAGAGGAGACGCATAGAGGTATTTGTCACTGATTTCAGTGTAGTCATCTTCGCAGTGAAAGACTGCTTGTCCTGTTGCGACAGAGACTCCGGGGATGACTCAGTTAGTTCCGATATAAGGTCTTGCTACAGTCGGATGACATGTGCCAAGTAATTCAGCGCACGAATAGAAAATGTCGCTGACGAGTACATGCACTTCCCGAAACGATCCATCAACCTGGACTCTTTTGTCTGGTGGATGAACCGAGGAACTCTCCTGTGCCAGTTCCTTCTTTGTGGCAGCTGCAACCACCAAAGTGTCTACCTGGGCTCCTTTGGACCATGCCTGCCTGTGTGACAGCAGAGAAAGAATTTTGTCGGGCCTTTTGAGTATAGGCTCTACGGTGTCAGGATCCTTCCATGGCCTAGTGGTGATGTGGTCCATCAAAGGGTCCGCTGGAGGGGAGACCCAGGAAGTAGATGGGCCTGAGCCAAAGACCTCCAGGAATACGGACTCATCCGCAGAGGGTTTGGGGGCTGACCAACCTCTTTGGCGGAGGATCCCCATAATGTCTCCGAACGAGACGTCCTCGGAAGGTGATCTGGGGGAACCCTCTACTTCCTCCAAGTCCTATCAGTGGTAATGGACTCAGGGGAGTCCAAGTGCCTCCTCTTACACTTGCGCTTACGAGGTTCCTCTCCAGTGGGACTCTCTGAAGAGGATTCGTAAGCCTCCGGGGGTTCCCTGAGGGGAACAACCTGGGGGTGCTTTGGCACGGGCTGCCCCTGAGACAAGGTAATGGGAGCAGAATCTAAAATCAGAGGGGTCTGGGTAGGATCTGAGTAGGTGAGCTGTGGTCTCAACCCCTGGGAGAAAACCCTTTCCACTGCCCCAAACGCTGATGGAGAGCACACCTCCGTAGAACATAAGTAAGAGGGACGGAGGGGTAGTCCGGGCACAGAGAATGGGATCCGAAAGAGCGAGATCTCGACCCTCAGGTCCGACTCCCTGACCACGACTCAGAGTGTCTCCTGGATCCGAGGAACTCAAGGTGACGGCCAGCAGAGGAAACGAGAACCATCGGCACTGACCCAACAGCTTCGAAAGGTCTCGGACTCGAGAGCCCCGAAGCGTCGGATCGGGGAAGGAGCAATAGGGTGGAACATAAAATAAACCAGTGCCAAAAAGAAGAGGTAGAAGAAAATGATGAAAAAATAGCGTACAAACTGTCTTTATTTGACCGCTTTCGTAAAAAAACTTCCTCAGAATAAACAAGCAAATATCACAAGCACATTTAAATACATTCATCACTTAATTAATTAATACAAATGGACCAATAAAAACTGAAGTAATTGACATCACTTAAAAAGACAGTATTGTTAAAAAAGAAAAGAAGCTACTTTCCCTTTATCAGTAACTTGTAATTTACGATCTTTTAAAAAACATTTTACATTTATAAATTCATTTAACCCAGGGGGAATGTCAGATTTTAACTTTATCTGCCACATAGCCTCCCTTTGTTCCAAGTAATTTTTAAGGTCACCTCCCCTAGGATCAATAGAACATTCCTCTAAAATAGTAAATAAAAATTTTTTATATGTTGCACAAACACAGGAATGTTTACATAAAGCATTGGTCAGATCCCTACGTTTAATGGCATAATTATGCTCCTTTATACGTGTACTCAATTTCCTGGTGGTCATTCCAACATAAAATGCTGGACAACTTGAACAAAATGAAATATATACCACTTTGGTGGTATCACAATTAACCAAACCAGGTACCTCAATAGTGTATGGGATAGTAATCACAGATATATATGGACTTACCAAAATAAACCTGCAAACAGTACACCTATGACAACAATGCATCCCATGTTTAGTTGAAATTTTATTTTTATTTTTATTTATTTTCTTACCATTTTGTAGAATGTTTTTCAAATTGTATTCATTACGAAAAACACATCTTGGTTTATCACCTAAAACCAATGAAATGTCTGGGTTACCTTTATAATTTTCCAATTGTTTTCCAAAATGGAACATAAATCCTTGCTGTCTGCGCTCATTTCTAAAGAACAAGTTAAACTGGGTTTAAATACCTCTTTCCGATTAAAGACTGTTAACCCGTTAATATTATTGGATGAACTACATAGAATAGGGGGAAAATCTGCATGACGTCTATCAAAAATTCCATTGGCAATATTCACCAACCTAGCAGTATCATAACCTCTTTTTAAAAATAATTCAATAATGAAATCAAATTCAACAATCAAGTCATCGTCTCTAGTCATACGACTTGCCCTTATAAATTGCCCTTTGGGTATATTATTGATCATATGTTTTGGGTGTCCACTAGAATAATGTAGGTATCCATTTGTAAAAGTATTTTTACGATGAATGTTAGTCTGAAATTTATTCTCAATGCCATCCCACCATAAATGGACATCCAAAAAATTAACAACACTACCAACATCACCTTTTGTAAACTTTAAAAATTCAGAAAAAGAATTTAAATAATACATAAATGGATCTACTATTTCAGGACCCCCAGGCAAAATAAAAAACAAATCATCGACAAACCGACAATAAAATAAAACATTGAATTTGTCTTCTAATAAAGGGGTTATTTCATTTTCCCACCAAGCCAACACTGTATTGGCGTAAGCGGGGGCAGCTGGTGAGCCCATCGCTACGCCTTTTTTCTGTTTAAAGTATTGATCCCCAAACAGAAAGAAATTATTGTCCAAAATAATTTCTAAAAAAGAACAGATGGTGTTAGTAATGGAGGTTGAAAAAGCTCTTCTCTGACATAGAAAACTACGCACAGCCTCTATTCCTTGATCATGAGGAATACATGTAAAAAGCGACACAACGTCAACAGTAATAATAATATGAGTACCAGCGACAAAAGTAAAGTTATCTAAAAAACCTTTTAGTTTACTCAAAAAGTGCCAAGAATCTTTGACATAAGAGGATTGACGTTCTAACAATGGTCCCAGCAATGAGTCAATGACCAAGGCGATACCTTCCGTCACTGAATGAGGGGCAGCAACAATAGGTCTAAACGGAGGTTCCAAAATATTTTTATGAGTTTTTGGAATTCCGAAAATGACACCAATTCTTGGCTCAGAAATCAAACAAAATTCATATAAATCAAATGCTATTTGACCAGACATTAAAAAATCATATAAGAAAGAATATATCTTTTTAAACTGAGCATGTATAAAGTACAAGGGGATGGATTCATATTCAGATTCATTATTTAATAAATCCATCATACACTTTTTGTATCTATCCTGTGTCATAATAACAATATTTGATCCCTTGTCACTCTTCATAAATCTCAGTTCATCAGACAATTTCTGTAAATCTAATAAGGCTGACTTCTCAATACATGTCAAATTATAATCAATATGTATGTTCTTCTTGTTAAGATGTTTGTTAACGTCATGTATACATTGCTCTTGAAATATTTTTAAAGTTTGATGCAACGTAGGGTTATAAATGGAAGGTTTAACAAAACATTTACTTCTGTCATTAACATCATTAAATAAGTAAGTTAAGTTTAGTTTTCTGGTGAATTTCATGATATCAACCACTGTCTTACAGTAATTGCCACGCTGTAAAGGAACAAAATTCAACCCTAACTTTAACACCTTCAGTTGAACATCTGTAAAAATATGATCTGTTAAATTTTATTCAGTATTTAGTGCTTTTTGTTTCATTGGTTGGTTTCGTGGTGCCATGACTGAGGTAGTAGAGGATCCGTTGTTAAATGTCACCATTCACCCTACACCTGGTAGTGGTGACAGTAATTCTAATAACCTTAATGGTTTACTTTTGTCTACGTTGATTGACATAAAGGGTTCCTTGAAGTTTTTGGTCGAAAATGCTACCAATACTACAAAAAAACCTTGTATTTCAAACAAACAAGGTTTTGGTTCACCTGCAGAGCTTTACGAAGAATTGGACACCGTTATTGATTTGGGCGCTATCGCAGATGTCGAGGCGGCTGGTGATGACGTTGGTTTTCCCGCTGATGGTCTCCATCTACACGCCAAGAACGCGGAGTGTTCTTCCATAGATGAACTGCTCGCTTTAACAGACAATCCTTTTGGTGGCAATATCGTGAAGCAAAATGAATTATGTGGAAACCTTTTTAATGAACAACATGATCACTTGTTACGCTTGTTGAAAAGATACAGGTCAGTCAATATTGAGAATTGTTACTTTATGCGGTGCATAGAGTTAAAAATCATACCGAAGGGGCTTATGTTTTTTAAATGTCCCAATGGCGTCTATGCTAACAGTCCGTTTTTTCAGGACCTTGTTACTTTCTTTACGGAGTCTGGTCTTTGCTTTCTTAGGTTATTGATTGAGAACAACAAACAAAAGTTAGTTGGTTTGAAAAATGAAATAACCGAGTTTGAGCAGCGTTTAAGGGACACCGTGTCATTACAAAAGTTTGACCTGTTAATGCACCAGTTCTCTTGTGAGCTTGAGAAACATTCTAGTGAGGTTACACTCCGAAAACAACACAAGATATCTCGTGATGTAACCTCATTCAAGAATAAGACTGCTTTTGATCATTTTGCCAGAACAACAGTAAAAACAGGTTTAAAGGACAAATTTATTTCTAACTCACGTCCTAACATGAATTTTAAGAACTCTAATAAATATAATACTGATTTTGCTGTTGTTGAGAAGCAGACTAAGACTAAGACTTACAAAGATAAATTCTCAGATGGTTATAATACGCGGACTTTTAATAGCAACTGTAACAGTGTGATTTCTAATTCTGACTGTTCTGCAGATCTTGTTGTCTGCGACAATGTTGAAACAGCGGTGACTAATAGTGATAATGTTGATCAACATCCTATGAGCTGTGATACAGCAAAAGCTGCCGCTGGTAACATTAAGACCAATTCTGCATTAGATTCAGGAGCTACTGTTGTACCTAAAAGAATTCAAGGAAATTACAACAAAAAGACTGTTTTTACTCGCAGTCGGACTTTTTTGGGGTCAACGTCCTCAGGGGAGGAAATTTAAATAATGACCTTGATTTATTTAATATTGTAAATTTAACAGATCATATTTTTACAGATGTTCAACTGAAGGTGTTAAAGTTAGGGTTGAATTTTGTTCCTTTACAGCGTGGCAATTACTGTAAGACAGTGGTTGATATCATGAAATTCACCAGAAAACTAAACTTAACTTACTTATTTAATGATGTTAATGACAGAAGTAAATGTTTTGTTAAACCTTCCATTTATAACCCTACGTTGCATCAAACTTTAAAAATATTTCAAGAGCAATGTATACATGACGTTAACAAACATCTTAACAAGAAGAACATACATATTGATTATAATTTGACATGTATTGAGAAGTCAGCCTTATTAGATTTACAGAAATTGTCTGATGAACTGAGATTTATGAAGAGTGACAAGGGATCAAATATTGTTATTATGACACAGGATAGATACAAAAAGTGTATGATGGATTTATTAAATAATGAATCTGAATATGAATCCATCCCCTTGTACTTTATACATGCTCAGTTTAAAAAGATATATTCTTTCTTATATGATTTTTTAATGTCTGGTCAAATAGCATTTGATTTATATGAATTTTGTTTGATTTCTGAGCCAAGAATTGGTGTCATTTTCGAATTCCAAAACTCATAAAAATATTTTGGAACCTCCGTTTAGACCTATTGTTGCTGCCCCTCATTCAGTGACGGAAGGTATCGCCTTGGTCATTGACTCATTGTTGGGACCATTGTTAGAACGTCAATCCTCTTATGTCAAAGATTCTTGGCACTTTTTGAGTAAACTAAAAGGTTTTTTAGATAACTTTACTTTTGTCGCTGGTACTCATATTATTATTACTGTTGACGTTGTGTCGCTTTTTACATGTATTCCTCATGATCAAGGAATAGAGGCTGTGCGTAGTTTTCTATGTCAGAGAAGAGCTTTTTCAACCTCCATTACTAACACCATCTGTTCTTTTTTAGAAATTATTTTGGACAATAATTTCTTTCTGTTTGGGGATCAATACTTTAAACAGAAAAAAGGCGTAGCGATGGGCTCACCAGCTGCCCCGCCACGCCAATACAGTGTTGGCTTGGTGGGAAAATGAAATAACCCCTTTATTAGAAGACAAATTCAATGTTTTATTTTATTGTCGGTTTGTCGATGATTTGTTTTTTATTTTGCCTGGGGGTCCTGAAATAGTAGATCCATTTATGTATTATTTAAATTCTTTTTCTGAATTTTTAAAGTTTACAAAAGGTGATGTTGGTAGTGTTGTTAATTTTTTGGATGTCCATTTATGGTGGGATGGCATTGAGAATAAATTTCAGACTAACATTCATCGTAAAAATACTTTTACAAATGGATACCTACATTATTCTAGTGGACACCCAAAACATATGATCAATAATATACCCAAAGGGCAATTTATAAGGGCAAGTCGTATGACGACTAGAGACGATGACTTGATTGTTGAATTTGATTTCATTATTGAATTATTTTTAAAAAGAGGTTATGATACTGCTAGGTTGGTGAATATTGCCAATGGAATTTTTGATAGACGTCATGCAGATTTTCCCCCTATTCTATGTAGTTCATCCAATAATATTAACGGGTTAACAGTCTTTAATCGGAAAGAGGTATTTAAACCCAGTTTAACTTGTTCTTTAGAAATGAGCGCAGACAGCAAGGATTTATGTTCCATTTTGGAAAACAATTGGAAAATTATAAAAGGTAACCCAGACATTTCATTGGTTTTAGGTGATAAACCAAGATGTGTTTTTCGTAATGAATACAATTTGAAAAACATTCTACAAAATGGTAAGAAAATAAATAAAAATAAAAATAAAATTTCAACTAAACATGGGATGCATTGTTGTCATAGGTGTACTGTTTGCAGGTTTATTTTGGTAAGTCCATATATATCTGTGATTACTATCCCATACACTATTGAGGTACCTGGTTTGGTTAATTGTGATACCACCAAAGTGGTATATATTTCATTTTGTTCAGGTTGTCCAGCATTTTATGTTGGAATGACCACCAGGAAATTGAGTACACGTATAAAGGAGCATAATTATGCCATTAAACGTAGGGATCTGACCAATGCTTTATATAAACATTCCTGTGTTTGTGCAACATATAAAAAATTTTTATTTACTATTTTAGAGGAATGTTCTATTGATCCTAGGGGAGGTGACCTTAAAAATTACTTGGAACAAAGGGAGGCTATGTGGCAGATAAAGTTAAAATCTGACATTCCCCCTGGGTTAAATGAATTTATAAATGTAAAATGTTTTTTAAAAGATCGTAAATTACAAGTTACTGATAAAGGGAAAGTAGCTTCTTTTCTTTTTTAACAATACTGTCTTTTTAAGTGATGTCAATTACTTCAGTTTTTATTGGTCCATTTGTATTAATTAATTAAGTGATGAATGTATTTAAATGTGCTTGTGATATTTGCTTGTTTATTCTGAGGAAGTTTTTTTACGAAAGCGGTCAAATAAAGACAGTTTGTACGCTATTTTTTCATCATTTTCTTCTACCTCTTCTTTTTGGCACTGGTTTATTTTATTTTATTCAGTATTTAGTGCTTTTTGTTTCATAGGGTGGAACATAGTTGAAGAAGGTTGACCCTCTCCAATGGGGGAGGGCCCTGGCAAGACCCCCATCTGAATCTTGTTCTGGATGAACCTCCTCATCAGCCTGTCCATATCCAGGTCGGAGACACTCTGAGTCGACCTGGAGGAAGCGACCGACTCGGGTCTGGGCCGAATCTGAGGGGAGTGCCTCGGCTCCAATGGCTCCGTCGAGAAATGGGAAGAGCAGAGCCGAGGAGAACGAGACATGGGTGCCTTTGCAGGGGGCTGGAGAAAGACTCCCTGTCCGGTGATCTTTTTCTGGGCCTGTCCCTTTCCTTGTGGCGCCTCTCCTTGTCCCTTCTGTCCCTACCTCTCTGGGATGACTCCGATGAAGCAGGCCTGGAGGGAGGTTGAGTCCCTGCCTGCAAAGTGTCACTGGCTGCGGAAGAAACCGAGGCAGACTCTAGGGCAGAAGCAGGTAGCAGACCCTTAGCCACAAGCTTAGCCCGGCAATCCTTCAAGGCCCTAGGGTTAAAGCCTGAACAAATGTCGCAAAACACAGAGTGTGGCCATCGGCTGGTGAGAGCTTGTGACCACACTCTGTGCACTTCTTAGAAAGAACCTTGGGCTTTTCAGCCATAGTAGAAACAGTAAAAGCCCTAACGGCCCACTCACACACTCTAACAGGGATTGGGCCTAAGCGGGAAACCAGAATTACAAACACAAAACACTTATAACTAACTATTTTTTTATTTTATTTTATTTTTTACAACTAACACGACGATCAAACGCGAAGGGAGGAAAAAAAGGGAAAGGTATTCACACTCAACTAGCACAAAAAGACCAAAAAACCTTACCACCTTGCTTAGAGCTCAGAGACCACGATGCTGACTCAGAGCGGCAAACAAGATCTGGGGATAGATAGGAGGAAGTGGTGTAATATAGGTAAGGGAGGGGCTTGGAGCTCGGAGCTGATGCTTGGAAAAGTTTTGCCGAATTGGATCCGTACACCCATATGTGCAGAATGAATGAAGTCAACTACTTCAGATCTTATATTAGTCTGACAAGAGCAGGGCAATTCTTAGGGGATAATTTGAAAAAGTACTGCATGATCTACAGAACAGAAAGATGGTTCTATCAAACCACTGAGGAAAAAAAAACTCTTCCACCTGAAGTAGGGACTTTTGGATATTTGGCCTCCTTACTAAACACTTTAACACAGCATAACTGAGAAACTTGCCTGCCATCTTCCAAGCCATCAGAGTGCTTTAAGTCTTTGGTGGACCAAGATCAAGTCTAGAGTTAGCAGTCAGTCTAAAATGTATTAAGAAGGGTTAACAGTTCTGTGGCAAGTATGTACCAGCTGGTTGGAGCTCTCAGAATGAGTATGTTTTTTCTTTTGTAACCTACAGAAATGTGTACAGAACAGAATTAGAGGAAATGCATGAGTTCACTCGTTGACTTGTGTCTTTTGATTCTCTCTCTCTCTCTACTTCAAGATTTCTTCAAAAAAGGACACAACAAAAGTAATGCTTAAAAAGCCAAAGGTAAAAATCAAACCTGATCAACAAATACAATTCTAGTTTCATTTACATGCAGAACACTCCCCCTAATATTCCAATGGCATATTCATCTATTCAAAGCTTAGTGACTTTGTTTTTTAAGAAAAACTTAATGTTGATACTATCTATCTGTGATCCCTGGAAAACAAGTGACATTAGTTTTTAAATGCCAGTATAATTCTTTTACTTCTAACAGTGTTTAATGATCCCCGTAGAAAGGTGATATTCAACATGGTCCCAAAGGAAAAAAAATCTTTTGAAAGTCTTACAACTTACTAAACATCTTAACAATGCATTAGTAGTCTGTTTGACTTTGATAACATATGCATGATCATACACTCTTGAACCAGATTTCTGGTGGTTTTGCCTATGCAAAACACTTCACTGGTGAAAGTGCTATGTGCCTTCTGTTAATGGTGATCACCAGCCTGCCTTGTTGGTGGAGCTTTCAAAGTAGGATTTATTATACAAATCAATATTCCTCTGTAATATTTTCCGCTTACTTGAAAACATGCCCCTAACAGAATTACTGTTCAAAGTAATCTTTAATGAAAATACTGCCTCCAAACTCACACCATATCTATAGTGGCTGTCTGTGACACTACAATTTACTTCTAAAATGGGGAAAAATGAATAATGCCGCCCTACAGATGTCAAATATACTTTAGACCATTGTTTTCTCATACCCCATATATCAATGAGAATCTGCTTAAGGATGCCAAATTCTTAAAGAACAGCAGCATCCACAGACTAAAAAAATGTTTATTTCATCATGTCTTCACATTTCCTACAGTTTAACACCACTTTTGGACTCTATATACTTTTTTCACATTTTTAATTGCAATTCCAGAATCTGCCCACATGGGGCCAGCATCTTGATTTTTAGTCTACTTCTAGGTATCCCACAATGCAGTGTTTGGCTTTAAACTATTACATAATAGCCCCCAAGACCGTGTCGATGCATTTACTTTAGATGTGTTTTCAGATATACTGTGCTTTCTTTTAGTCAGATTACCATTTCTTGCTTGTCAATGACTACTTAAAAGACAAACAGGGATAATCACACAGAACAGAATTGTCAGTGCCTGTTGCTTCTTTTTCTTTCTAAAGTGGCCAATTTTCATTCTTCTGTTATGCCTGAAATGTAATCCTTAAACTCATCTCCCGCCCCCTAAACACATCCCCTTCATATCTGTCAAAAAGGCAAAGGTAATTTGAGTTGTTTGCTGCATACCTCTCAACCTGGAAACATCAAAAATCTGGACAAAGGTCCATGAAAATAGGTACAAATCTGTAGGCTGATTAACAAAATTTGCATACACAATTATGTAACCCCGCTTATCCCAATGGAATTGTGGGGTACCAACTTTCAAATGCAAACTGAAGGACAGACAACCAAAATATGGCCCCGGGAAAGGACCCTGTAGTAAATGGCAACCATTTTTTTTAAATGATGCTCACTGGAAACCGAGAAGATGAACCTTAAGATTTTGTTTTTGGTGACTTGCAGTATGTGGGTTTTGTGGCAAAAAGCAGGGCATTTAATGGTAGAAGCCAATAATCTAGTCTTAGCTAAGTAATATTATATAGTTTGCAAGGACCTCCAAAAGTCATTCTCCATGGGCTATTGATCAGTGGCGTAGCTTGAGTTTGTGTCGCCCAAGGATATCTTTTGAGTTTTCCCGCCACCCTTCCCCCTCACAAAATCATGGTCGAATGGGGCCCACCAGCCCCCCCTGCAGCCATTCCAATGTCCCATTACTTGGATATTTCTCTCCATTTATCATAAACAATGTAATGTGCATACTGCTTTACTTCTATGATGATTATTTGGACTTCATTTAAAACTTTTTATTTTACATTTTATAGCACAAACACTAACCATTGCTGACATCTGCTAAACAAAGCAATACAGTCTCACAATGAAAATAGACTAAGCATTAAAACTTCTCTGCCCTTGAAACTCACATTCATTGAAACAGCACTGAAGCCCACATTCAAAGAAAATGCATCTGGCCAGTGGCAGACAAATATTACCTTTGTGCTGTTTTCAAATCATAGGCCCCTTGTACACGAAACATACATGTGTTCTTTGATGCACCTTCCTGATTGTATTAAATTACATTTCTTGTAAATACAGCACACTTGTTAGAGTGTGTTTTAAATTTATTGTTTTGAACATTTTTCCAGTAAGCAATGAAACAAAATGCATGAACCAATAATGACAAAACTGTCCAATTCAGAACATTTTCATCATAAAAGTCTACTCAGACTTCTAAAACCCACCTGTATAAGTAAATACGCACAATCTCTGCAGAAGTAAAAGTCACCTAAATAATTCCATATTAAAAGATAGGTAGGTAGGTACTAGGCCATCGGCCCTGAGGCCTATATAATCCCAGCTAAAAAGGTACCCTGGCTTTTGCCACCCAAGAAAATTATTTTCCTGTGCCACTGTCGAGCAGAGCCACAGAGGTGATCCCCGGGATGAATTTCCTACTTCCCATCCAATCATCAAAATTTTTCTTGAAGAGTGCTAATGAGGAGCTTTGTTTGATACTGATAGGTAGTTTATTCCAGAGTATGGGAAGTCTCTGGGACAGGAATCTATCCCTCCGGCATGTTCTGTTTATTGTGGTGACAAGGTTTAGGTCCCTAGAGCGTGCAGCTCAGAGGGATTGAGATTTCTTTACGTGGAGCATGTCCAACAGCTCTGGGATCGATCACACACACACACACACACAAACACACACACACACACACTTCAATTAAAGTGAATGTAGCACAGTACAGCAAGTAACAGCTCTTACAAATAATAAAGTGCAGCACAGTACAGACAGTTAAGCCATTAAATAAAATCCAGAGGCTGTGTAAATGTTGACCGTTAAGTAAAACGACCCGCACACCTCTAGCAGCTATAAGTAAACATGAGAGTTGTTGTATTGAGCAATGCACACAGCGCCTTCAATAAAGTACACCATGAACACAAACTCAAACTAAGTACCTGCAGAAGTGTAACATGAATCCAGCCGATATGTAAATACGTAAATCACAGAGCCTACATGAACAGCGAACGTTTCATTTAAGAAGTACCGTGCCTGGAGAATGAGTGGGTAAAGGTTCAGCTGTAAGTACCACAGTTAACATGAACGTTTCAGCAGCAGCTCTTACACACACACCAATTACACAAGCCTAACAATAGGAATCAGCTAACAGTGCTGTATTAAGTGGAGAAGTTGATATGACAGTGAGGACGTATTAACTGCTGCAAATATCTGCAGTTATCATACTCACATGACTGAACCACATTACACAGCCCATTAATATTTGGCCCACTGCCATGGCTGCAAGTCAAGAATGTGTACTGAAGCATCATTTATGAGCCTTTCAAAAATGCCTCATCAAATAACACATGAAGACACAACATTAACAAAGGCATGTTAGGCACTTATTCAACATAGACTCAAGTGAACTTTTAAAATGTAGAAAATACTCTGATATTGGGGGGGGGGGGCTTGTCATTCTTCAACACTGTGCACCTGCAAAGTATCAGTGAACAGATATTACTGTTGTACATGGCAAAAGTAAAGAAAGTTTTATGTCTGGGAAAAGGTCTTCTTTTCCTAGCATATATTATCTTCAAATCCAACTCCGTCGTCGACACTACTAGAATATTATAGGAGTTTGTAACTCCAATGATTCATGTGAGGCATACCTCTGAACCTCTTAACACACAAATTTGGACAAAGCCAAAAATAATGGGGGTGGGGTGGGGGTGGCAAAGGCCCAAAAAGTACAGTTGTGTACACTTACCATAAATGTAGATGTAAGAGTGTATTCACTGTTGCAGTCATTACATTTGGGTTATCTGCTTGCAGTAGCTCTCAGTCGGCCTGATTAACAAAGTCTTGGGTCCTGCGTCGGTTGCTGTCCCTACTTCCAAGACGTCAGGTCGTCAAGGGTATAAAACATGCAGCCGACGCCATTACATCAGTTTTTCTTGCCCCAGACGTCAGGTGCCCCCCCTTAATGGGAAGCAATTAAATCTATTATACAAGGATATATCTCCAACAAAAAAGCAAATACACCAAAAAGCTTTTTGAGCATAGTAAATGAGAGTAGAGGTATAGCCAAAAGGAGAAAGGGGGCTAAAGGGAGGGTAAACAGGACTGCAACAATGAATACACTCAAACATCTACATTCATGCTAAGTGTACACAACTGTACTATGTTCTTCGTGTTTCACAGTTGCAGTCATTACATTTGAGTAGATTCCCAAAGCTAAGTTTGGGAGGAGGAATTTCAATAGAATTAGGGCTAGCTACAAGGTCCTGCAAGACTGCAGTGGCAAAACAGTACAGTTTTGTACCTACCATAAATGTAGATGTCCGAGAGGAATGCATCAGCAGTCCTTACAAATGGGTTGTCCTGTCGTCAGGCAGCCCTTCGGTCGGCCGGATTCCAAAGTCTGGGTCTGGCTTCGGCTGGTGTCGCACTTCATCCGACGTCATTGCGGCAGTTCTTCGGGTATAAACGCATCAGCCGACGCCATTTTCCTCAGTGTTTCTTGCCCCAGATGCCAGGTGCCCTCTTGGATGGCTAAATTTGGATAAATGCCAAATATTCCAAATAGTAGAGAGCAAACACACAAAATAAGCATGTATGTACATATATACAAACAAATACACCATAATAGATCCCCCCCCAAGCTAGCTGAAGATTGGTAAGTACCCTAGGAGTACCTCAGAGGGGAAGGAGGGTGGGTAATCCTGACTGCAGATGCATTCCTCTCGGACATCTACATTTATGGTAGGTACAAAACTGTACTGTCCTTCAAGGATGCATCTGCAGTCCTTACAAATGGGTAGAATACCATAGCTAGGCTAGGGGAGGAGGAAATGAGAGTAGATTATGGTGTAGTTAGTATCCCTTGCAAAACAGCAGTGGCAAAGCCAGCACGGGATCTAGAGTATAGAGGTAAATTATAATGCTTGGCAAATGTATGCACGGAGGTCCAAGTAGCAGCCTCTATAATGTCCTTGGTAGCCACTCCTCGTAAGAAAGCTGTGGTAGTGGCTGTAGCCCTTGTGGAGTGAGGCCTGATGTTCTCTGGAGTTTTCTTTCCATGGTAGGAGTAACAAAATCTAATGCAATTTCCTATCCATTTGGAGATTGTCTGTTTAGAAATTGGTTTACCTTCCTTTCCTGTTGCATATGCTACCAGAAGCTGGTCAGTTTTTCTATTGTTTTTTGTCCTGTCCAGGTAGTAGCGTAATTGTCTGTGTACGTCCAAGGTATGCAAGAGCTTTTCTCCCCTGTTCTGTGGATTGGTGAAGAATGTAGGAAGGTGGATTGCCTGATTTAAAGAGACTCTGGATACCACCTTAGGCATAAATGTAGGATTTGTTCTCAAGGATACTCTATCTTGATGGAAGATCAGGAAGGGTTGTACTGCCATTAATGCCTGTAGCTCAGAGACCCTTCTTGCTGAAGTTATTGCCAGCAGGAAAGCAGTCTTCCAGGATAAGTATTGCAATTCTGATGTAGCTGCTGGTTCGAAAGGAGGTAGAGTCAGTTTTTCTAGCACAAAGTTCAAGTCCCATGCTGGCAATGGAGGTTTCCTGGGAGGTTTTACATTTTTAATTCCTCTCAGAAACTGTCTGAGCAGAGGATGCGAGAAGACAGGAGGATCCAAGCTGTATTCTGCTGAAATAGCTGATGCATGTATCTTGATGGAGGAATAGGACAGGCCTGTATGAAAAAGCTCCGCCAAATACTCCAGGATGTTGGCTATGTTCACCAGTGTCACATCTTGGCCCTTTGCAGTACTCCAGATGAGATATGTTTTCCATTTTGCTGCATAATTCTTTCTTGTTGAAGGTCTACGAGCCTCCAGGATTATGTCTTTAACCCTTTGGGATAAATTTGGGTTAATTGCTGTTATGTAATGTTCCAGGCAGTTAGCTGCAGAGTTTTTAGGTTTGGATGCAGGATGTTGTAGTTGTTCTGTGTCAGCAGTAATGGGATCAGGGGCAGTGTCCATATTTGTTCCCGAGACATGCTCCTCAGCAGTGGATACCAATGTTGTCTTGGCCAGTCTGGGGCTATCAGAATGATCCTCGGACGTTCCTCTTTGATCTTGAGAAGCACCTTGTGCATCAAAGGAAGTGGTGGGAATGCGTATGCCGTCAGGTTTTTCCAACTGAAGGATAGTGAGTCCACCTTCCAAGCAAGTGGGTGGTAAGTCCTTGTGCAGAATTTCTTCAACTGGTGATTGAGTGGGGATGCAAACAAGTCTATTTGTGGTAATCCCCATTCTCTTGTGATGGTTTTGAAGATGTCCGGATGCAGCATCCGTTCGTGGGCATCTGTTGTAGTTCTGCTTAATATGTCTGCTAGAATGTTTTCCTTCCCTGGTACATAAATTGACTGTAGCTGAATGTTGTAGCTCAGAGCCACATCCCATAGGTCCAGTGCCAACCGGCATAGAGGGTATGAGTGTGTGCCTCCCTGTTTGTTGATGTACCACATAACTGTGGTGTTGTCTGTCCTTATCATCAACTGGCCTTCTTGGAGAATAGGTCTGAATGCCTGGATTGCCAATTTTACTGCCATCATTTCTTTTAGATTTATGTGCAGATGCAGCTGGTCTTGAGTCCATAGGTCTTGAATGCACTTGCGCATCATGTGTGCCCCCCAACCGAGGTCTGAGGCATCTGTCGTGATGGTTTGTCTTGGTTGGCTTTTGCAGAAGAGCTGTCCTGTGTTTGATTGACAGGCCCGAGCCCACCATAAGAACTCCTGCTTCAGGCATGGGATCATTGGAATTTTTGTTTCTAGGCTGTGCTTGTGCTGAGACCACAAATTCTTTAGGTACCACTGTAGCTTTCTCATATGCAGCCTGGCATGAGGGACCAGTATTATGCAGGATGCCATGAAGCCTAGAGCTTGTAGCACTTTTCTTGCAGTTAGATGGCTCTGCTTTGTTAATGCCAAGAAGTAGAGAGGAAGTTGCTCTTTCTTTTCTGTGGTTAGAAATGCCATTTGTTTTGATGTGTCCAATTCTGCACCCAGAAAGGTTATTCTTTGGGATGGAATCAGTCTTGACTTTTTTGTATTGACTGTATATCCCAGGGCTTGCAGCAGGTAGATGACTCTTTGTAAGTCTCCTGTTAGTTTGTTTTTGTTGTCCGCTTGTATCAGGCAGTCGTCCAGGTAGGGATAGATTTGAATTCCCTGAAGTCTGCAATGAGCAATTACTGAAGCCAGGCATTTCGTGAACACTCTGGGCGCAGTAGATAAGCCAAAGGGCAATGCTGAGAATTGATAATGCTCTGATCCTGCAAGAAATCTGAGGTATCTTCTGCAAATTGGTCTGATGGAGACGTGCAGGTATGCCTCCTTGAGATCTAGAGTTACCAGCCAAGACTCCTTGCCCAGCATGGGAAGAAGCTGCTGTAGGGTCAGCATTTTGAATTTTGGAACAATGAGGAATGTGTTTAAAGCGGACAGGTCTAGAATAGGCCTCCATTTGTTTTCCTTTCTTGGTACCAGGAAGAGCCTGGAGTAAAATCCCTTCCTTGCTCAAAATGGTACCTTTTCTACAGCTCTCATTCTTAATAATTGAGATATTTGTTTTAGAGCTTCTGTCCTTTGAGAAGGTGGTAGGTTTGGCATTCCTCTCTTTCCTGGTAGTGTATGGAAATGGAACCTGTAACCTTTGTCTATAGTCTGCAAAATCCATTTTTCTCTTGTGATGCAGTGCCAGTTTTTTGAAAATAAT
Organism: Protopterus annectens; assembly: GCF_019279795.1. Classification (NCBI taxonomy): domain Eukaryota; kingdom Metazoa; phylum Chordata; order Ceratodontiformes; family Protopteridae; genus Protopterus; species Protopterus annectens. The sequence goes on from NC_056736.1 coordinate 402,318,163, forward strand.
GATAGCTTTCCGCCTAAGGGTGCTTCTAGTTGCTTCCTGGTAGGCGGTGCCACCGCCAAGTCACTGTGATTGAGTTGTTGTAGTGGTGGTGGCTGTATCGGTGCCTCGTTGGTTGTTACCCTGCCACTGGCGACCCCTGTAGGCACCCCTGGATTGGTTTCTGCCTCTAGAGCACCTATTCCTGCCTCTTTGTGTCTTAGAGGAGTCCGGAAAGGACCAATTCTTGGAGGGCCAGTTTCTGCTAAACCTTGGAGGTTGAACTTGTAAGAAATCTTTGACTGTTTGCACAGATTTTGCTTTCTCTTCCATCTTTTTTAGTACCTGCTGTGCGGGGCACCAAATAAATTGACCTTGTCCATAGGTGCATCCAAAAGCTTAGATTTGACATGGTCTGGTAAAGCCTGTTCTTTCAACCATGCATGTCTCCTGATAACTGTGCCAGTCATGGCTGATCTAAAGGAAGCCTCCAGTGCATCATAGCCACATTTTAAAGAATGGTTACTAACTTGCTGTATGTTATGTAACATTTCTTGAATATACTTTTATCTAAAGATTCTTCAGAGGACAGCTTTTAGTCAACTGGTCAAGCATAAACTCTTGATATTGAATCATATGAAATTGTCAGTTCAAAGCTCTAGCTGACAAAGTAGCAGAGGTGTAAACTTTTTTACCCCATCTCTAAGGACCTGGAATCCCTTTCAGAGGGAGGGGTTTTAGAAGAAGTAGCTGCTACAGCTTTTGGGCCCTGGGAGATAGTCTCTGGATCTGCAAAAGGAGCCTTATATAAGTGGTGATGAGTGTCCGGGACCCTGTAGTACCTATCGGGCTTAGCAGGAGCCGGAGGTAAAGTATCAGGAGCAGTGCAAGCATCATTAAATGCATCATCAACAACAGATAGAACTGGAGGTATAGCTAAGGGCCTATGCTGTGGCAAGTGTAGAAAGGTCCTAAGCCTTTTCTAGAGTCTGAGAAATCTTGGCCCTGCCACTGAAATTGTTCCCTCATAGCATGCAAGGTTTCCCCAAAGGAAAATTCCTCAGGAGGAGAGGCTGAAGGGATGGACTCCTCAGCATCAGAGTCTTCGTAAGGAGAATAAGAAGCCTCAGGAGGGTCTGTATGATCTGAGTCATCAGAGGAATCATCTGTGGCTACTGGCTCAGGGGGCTCTGCTCTAGGCCTCTTTTCTGGAGGAGGGAGAGAGGCCCTGTCTGGATGAGGCTGGGATCCACGAATTAAAGAGATGAGATCCTCTGCCAAAGAAAGCATATGGGAGCCGGTGCTGGGCCTGTGAGAGGGGGGCTTGGCAGGCACAGGTTTAGAAGCTTTGGCTGCCTTAGCCCTGGCAAAGGCCTTAATAGACATAGCTGGAGGAGGCCTAGCAGCTCCACGTGCAGGGGTAGAAATATCTAGGGGAATGGTGTCTGATAAATCTTGTGAAATCGCATCAGGAGGTTGGATTTCAGAAGCCGTTTCTACCAGGATAGAAGAGGCCTCGGTAGAAGGCAAGTCATTGGCTGAAGAAAGAACTGCTTGCTCGGTTTCGGCCGAAACCGAGACATTCGTGGTTTGCTTAACCGCGGTTTCAGCCGAAACCGCGGACCGCGAGTGTCGGTCCTTTTCTTTGCGCTTTTTGGTTATTTGCGTAGTCGGAGGATCCGACGGCATAATGTAGGCAAAATCGGAGCCGAAAATCTGTTCAGCAAAGTCCGAGCGACGTCTAAGCGTCCGTCGGTTAAAAGAAGCACAGGCTAGACAAGCTGCTACGTCGTGGTCTGGGCCTAAACAATGTATGCAATAGGAGTGGAAATCTTTATGAGGTATTTGTTTCCCACAAGATAAACAGTTATTAACTTTCTCTGACATCGGCTGAGGCAAGAAAGAGTCCCCAACGGGGTACTTAGCTTTATAGAAGTCTTCGAAGTAGTATTCGGTAGTAGTAATCTCTGGCTCTGACCGACCGGCACTTGCGAACAGCTTCTGCTTCGGGCGCCACGCGGCAAGAAAGACTGAGGAAAATGGCGTCGGCTGATGCCTTTATACCCGAAGAACTGCCGCAATGACGTCGGATGAAGTGCGACACCAGCCGAAGCCAGACCCAGACTTTGGAATCCGGCCGACCGAAGGGCTGCCTGACGACAGGACAACCCATTTGTAAGGACTGCAGATGCATCCTTGAAGGACATCAGCTCTGGATTTAGAGAAAATTGGCAAATGATAATGCTTGGTGAAAGTATGCACAGACCTCCAGGTAGCAGCTTCTAGGATGTCCCTTGTAGGGACGCCCCTGAGAAAGGCTGTAGAGGTAGATGTAGCCCTGGTTGAATGGGGTCTGATGCCCTGTGGGATAGGTTTTCCATGGTGCTTATAGCAGAAATGAATGCAGTAGCCTATCCATTTTGAAATGGTTTGCTTTGAAATAGCTTTCCCCTCTGTCCCTGCAGCAAATGCCACCAGCAGTTGTTCAGATTTCCTTTGAGATTTAGTCCTGTCCAAGTAGAATCTAAGTTGTCTGTGCACATCTAAGGAATGCAGTATCCATTCCCCTTTGTTCTGTGGGTTAGGAAAGAAGGTAGACAAATGAATGGACTGATTAAGAGCCACACTGGATACCACCATGGGCATGAAGGAGGGACTGGTTCTGAGGGGCACCCTGTCCGCATGAAAGATGATGAAAGGCTCCACTGCCATAAGGGCCTGGAATTCAGATACTGTTCTTGCAGAAGTGATTGCTAAAAGGAAAGCTGTTTTTCAGGAAAATAATTTTAAATCTGCAGTAGCAGCTGGCTCAAAAGGAGGAAGAGAGAGTTTCTCCAAGACAAAGTTAAGGTCCCAGGCTGGAGTTGAAGCTCTCCTCGGGGGCCTTAAATTTTTGGCCCCTCTGAGGAACTGCTTGAGCAGTGGGTGAGAGAGGAGGGGAGGCTCTGGGCTATAATGAGCTGAAATGGCTGAGACATGAATTTTGATGGAGGAAAAGGACAAGCCCTTATGAAACATACATCTCAGTCAAATATTGTACAGTCTGAGGTAAATTGGGCACTGCTGCGCTCATCCCTTGAGATTGGTTCCAGGTACATAATTTTTTCCATTTTGCAGCATAAGATTTTCTAGTACTAGGCCTCCTAGCCTCTAAAATGATATCCATCACTGATTTACTGAGAGGTGGTAAAGGAGAGATTAGGTAATTAGCCAGGCTGCTAGGTTCAGGGTTTGCAGCTGAGGTTGCAGAATCTGGTTCTCCTGCTGAGACAACAGGGAAGGAGTCTGAGGTAGGTGCCATGGGGCCAAGCATGACACACTGCACAGAAGGGGGTACCCAGTGTTGGTGTGACCAGTCTGGTACAATTAAAATCGTCCTTGGCTTGTCCTGTTTGATCTTTAGTAGTACCTTGGAGAGCAGAGGCAGAGCAGGAAAGGCATAAACATATAGGTTTTTCCAGCTGAAGGATACAGCATCCACTTTCCAAGCTAGTTTGTGGGGAATCCTTGTGCAAAATTTTTCCAGTTGGTGGTTCTGGGTGGAGGCAAACAGGTCTATATCTGGGCTGCACCATTTGCTTGTCAACATGTTGAAAATCCTTGGTTCCAGATTCCACTTGTGTGGGTCCATGAGGTTACTGCTTAGTCCATCTGCCAGTGTATTTAGTTTTCCTGGCAGGAATTGAGCGTGTAGATTCACTTGGTAGCTCAAGGCTGTGTTCCACAATGACATGGCTAGTCTGCAGAGGGGGTAAGAGTGTGTACCCACCTGCTTATTTATGTACCATGTGATCGTGGTGTTGTCCGTCTTTACCATTAGTTGTCCTGGAAGAATGTGGTCCTTGAAGGCTGTCAGAGCATTCTGTACAGCTAAAATTTCCTTTTGATTTATGTGTAGGTGCATTTGACTTGGGTTTCATTTGCCCTGAATGCACTTCCCTGCCAGGAGAGCCCCCGATGCATAGTCTGATGCGGCTGCTGTTAAGGTTTGGGCGGCAGGGGGTAGTGTGAATGGTAGTCCCTTGTTTTGGTGGCAGGCCTCTGCCGAACAAAGGAACTCTAGGCATAGGCAAGGTATGATAGGAATCATAGCTTCTAGATCCTGTGAATGTTGACACCATAGGCGTTTGAGATACCATTATAGCTTCCTCGTATGCAGCCTTGCATATGGAATTAGAAGAATGCAGGAGGCCATGAACCCCAAGGCTTGCAGTATTTGCCTTGCAGATAACTGGGTTTTTGTGGCCACTTGTTTGAAGTAGGCTGTCAAATGAGTCCATTTCTCTGGTGTGAGGAAAGTCATCTGGGAAGCTGTATACAAGCTTGCTCCCAGGAATATAATTTGTTGACAAGGTACCAGGTGTGATTTCTTTTTGTTTATGGTGTACCCTGGACAAGTCAGTACCCTTTGAACAAAGGCCAGATGATTCAAAAGTATGTCCTGGCTTTCTGCCTGAATTAGACAATCATCCAGATATGGATATATTTGAATATTTCTTTGCTTGCAAAATGCAATGACTGGAGCTAGGCACTTTGTGAATACCCTGGGCGCAGTAGATAAGCCAAAGGGCAGTGCAGAGAACTGATAGTGCATGTAGCCTGCTTTGAAGCGTAGGTATCTTCTGCAAGACTCCCTGATAGGGATGTGCAGGTATGCTTCTTTTAAGTCTAGTGTTGCTAACCATGCATCTTTACCTAGCATAGGAAGGAGCTGGAAAAGTCAGTATCTTGAATTTTGGAATCACCAGAAAGGTATTTAGAGTAGAAAGGTCCAGGATAGGATGCCATGTATTGCCTTTTCTGGGTACCAGAAAAAGTCTCTAATAGAAACGTTGTCCCTTTTCCTCTTCTGGTACCATCTGAATAATCCCCATGCTTAAGAGAGAGTACTTGATTTTGGGCCTCTGCCCACTGATTTGGGGGTAGAACTGGCCACCCACTTGGTGTTGGTAAGGTGTGGAAGTGAAATCTGTATCCTTGGGACACTATATTTAAAACCCATTTGTCCTGGGTAATGAGTTCCCAGTTTTTGGCCTGCAGATCAATCTTTCCGCCTAAAGGAGCATTCAGTTTGGAAGTGCTTGGAAGTTTTAAAAGCAAGTCATTGAGACAGTTTTCCATAGGGGGGGAGTTTTACTACTCCCAGATTTGGGTGTGGAAACCCTCCATTGCTTAGTCTTGTGTGTCCCCTGGGACTGAAACCTGGGGTTTCTGCTGTGTCTGGGTTTGGCTTGAGAAGACCTGGAAGGGGCTGGAAAGGACCAATTCTTAGAGGACCAGTGTCTACTAAATCTAGGAGGCTGCACTTGTAAGAAATCTTTAACAGTTTGCATAGATTTAGCTTTATCTTCCATCTTTTTAAGAACTTCCTCAGCCTTGTTGCCAAACAGGCGGTCCTGATTTAAGGGAGCATCCAACAATTTAGCTTTAACATGATCTGGCAAAGATTGCTCCTTAAGCCCAGCATGCCTTCTGAGCACAGACCCAGTAAAGTACAGTTTTGTACCTACAATAAATGTAGATGTCCGATAGGAATGCATCAGCAGTCCTTACAAATGGGTTGTCCTGTCGTCAGGCAGCCCTTCGGTCGGCCGGATCCCAAAGTCTGGGTCTGGCCTCGGCTGGTGTCGCACTTCACCCGACGTCATAGCTGCAGTTATTCGGGTATAAAGGCATCAGCCGACGCCATTTTCCTCAGTGTTTCTTGCCCCAGATGCCAGGTGCCCTCTTGGAAGGCTAAATTTGGATAAATGCCAATGATTCCAAATAGTAGAGAGCAAACACAAAAAATAAGCATGTATGTACATATATACAAACAAATACACCATAATAGATCCCCCCCAAGCTAGCTGAAGGCTGGCAAATACCCTAGGAGTACCTCAGAGAGGAAGGTGGGTGGGTAATCCTGACAGCAGATGCATTCCTATCGGACATCTACATTTATGGTAGGTACAAAACTGTACTATGTCCTTCAAGGAAGCATCTGCAGTCCTTACAAATGGGTAGAATACCATAGCTAAACAAGGGGAGGAGGAAAGAGTAGAGATTATGGTGTAGCTAGGATCCCTTGCAAAACAGCAGTGGCAAAACCTGCTCGGGATCTAGAGTATAAAGGTAAATTGTAATGCTTGGCAAATGTATGCACGGAGGTCCAAGTAGCAGCCTCTATAATGTCCTTGGTAGCCACTCCTCGTAAGAAAGCTGTGGTAGTGGCTGTAGCCCTTGTGGAGTGAGGCCTGATGTTCTCTGGAGTTTTCTTTCCATGGTAGGAGTAACAAAATCTAATGCAATTTCCTATCCATTTGGAGATTGTCTGTTTCGAAATTGGTTTTCCTTCCTTTCCTGTGGCATATGCTACCAGAAGCTGGTCAGTTTTTCTATTGGACTTAGTCCTGTCCAGGTAGTAGCGTAAAGTACAGTTTTGTACCTACCATAAATGTAGATGTCCGAACTGGATAGCATCTGCAGTCATAACAAGTGGGTTGTCCTGTCGTCAGGCAGCCCTGCAGTCGGCCGGATTCCAAAGTCTGGGTCCGGCTTCGGCTGATGTCGCACTCCTCCCGACGTCATCTCTGCTGGTCTTCGGGTATAAAAGCATCAGCCGACGCCATTTTCCTCAGTGTTTCTTGCCCCAGATGCCAGTAGCCCTCTTGCAGGGTGAAATTTGGATAGATGCCAATGTTTCCAAATAGATAGAGGTAAACACAACAATAAGCATATATGTACATATATACAAACAAATACACCATAAAGACCCCCAACAGCTAGCTATTAGGAGGGTAAACACCCTAGGAGTACCACAGAGGGGAAGGAGGGAGGTAATCCTGACTGCAGATGCTATCCAGTTCGGACATCTACATTTATGGTAGGTACAAAACTGTACTATGTCCTTCATGGATGCATCTGCAGTCATAACAAGTGGGTAGAATACCATAGCCAACTAGGGAGGAGGATAAAGGTAGATTATGGTGTGTTTAAGATCCCTTGCAGTACAGCAGTGGCAAACCCTGCTCGGGATCTGGAATAAAGAGGCAAATTATAATGCTTGGCAAATGTATGCACGGAGGTCCAAGTAGCCGCCTCAATAATGTCTTTGGTTGCCACTCCTCGTAAGAAGGCTGTGGTAGTGGCTGTTGCCCTTGTAGAATGAGGTCTTATGTTCTGTGGAATTGGTTTTCCATGGAAGGAGTAACAGTATCGTATGCAATTTCCTATCCATTTGGAGATTGTCTGTTTGGGAATAGCTTTTCCTTCCCTTCCAGTTGCATAGGCTACAAAAGTTGGTCAGTCTTTCTGCTATTTTTGTTCTGTCCAAGTAGTAGCGTAGCTGTCTATGTACATCCAAGGTATGCAGTATTCTTTCCCGTCTGTTTTGTGGGTTGGGAAAGAAGGAAGGTAGGTGGATTGCCTGGTTTAAAGATACTCTGGATACCACCTTAGGCATAAATGTAGGATTAGTCCTCAAGGACACTCTATCTTGGTGGAAGATTAGGAAGGGTTGCACTGCCATTAAGGCCTGTAGTTCTGAAACCCTCCTTGCTGAAGTAATTGCCAGTAGGAAAGCAGTTTTCCATGACAGGTGTTGTAGGTCTGCTGTTGCTGCTGGTTCAAAGGGTGCTAGTGTCAACTTTTCTAGCACAAAGTTTAAGTCCCAAGCTGGTAATGGTGGTTTCCTGGGAGGTTTTACATTCTTGATTCCTCTGAGGAACTGCCTGAGCAAAGGGTGTGAAAAACAGGAGGATCAAAGCTGTATTCTGCTGAAATAGCTGATGCATGTATCTTGATGGAGGAGTAGGAGAGGCCTGAATGAAGAAGTTCGGCCAGATACTCCAGAATGTTAGGCATATCTATGTTTGACACATCTTTTCCTCTTTCGGTACTCCAAATGACAAACCTTTTCCATTTTCCAGCATAGTTCTTTCTTGTTGAAGGTCTGCGTGCTTCAAGAATAATGTCTTTAACTCTTTGGGAAAGTTCTGGAGTAGCTGCTGCTATGTGATGTTCCATGCAGTCAGTTGCAGCGTTTTTAGGTTTGGATGTATGATGCTGTAGTTGTTCTGAGTTAACATCAAAGGCATCAGGGGTATTGGCCACATGTTGTTCCGAGACATGCTCTTCAGTAGTGGATACCAGTGTTGTCTTGGCCAGTTTGGGGCTATCAGGATTATCCTTGGACGTTCTTCCTTGATCTTTAGTAGTACCTTGTGTATCAGAGGAAGAGGAGGAAATGCATATGCTGTTAGGCCTTTCCAGTTGAAGGAGAGTGAGTCCACTTTCCATGCTAGTGGGTGGAATGTCCTCGTGCAGAATTTTTTGAGCTGGTGATTGAGAGGTGATGCGAATAGGTCTATCTGTGGCATTCCCCATTTCTTTGAGATGGTCTTGAAGATGTCCGGGTGCAGCTTCCATTCGTGGGCATCCGAAGTGGTTCTGCTTAGTATGTCTGCTAGAGTATTGTCTTTCCCCGGTACAAATATTGCCTGTAACTGAATGTTGTAGCTGAGTGCCAGGGTCCACAGCTCCAAGGTCATTCTGCATAGGGGGTATGAATGAGTGCCTCCTTGTTTGTTGATGTACCACATGACTGTGGTGTTGTCTGTTCTTATCATCAACTGGCCCTCTTTGAGGAAAGGTTTGAACTTTTGGATTGCCAGTTTTACTGCCAGCATTTCTTTTAGATTGATGTGCAGGTGAATTTGATCCTGTGTCCACAATCCTTGCACGCATTTGTCCAGCATGTGGGCCCCCCATCCTAGATCTGAAGCGTCTGTTGTGATGGTCTGGCTTGGTTGACATCTGCGGAAGGGCAGGCCTGGGTTTGACTGGCATGCCTGAGCCCACCATAGGAACTCCTGTTTTAAGCATGGAATTAGTGGGATTTCTGTTTCTAGACTGTGTCTGTGTTGGGACCATAAATTCTTTAGGTACCACTGTAGTTTCCTCATATGTAGTCTGGCAAATGGGACCAAGATTATGCATGATGCCATGAAGCCCAAGGCCTGTAGAAATTTTCTTGCTGTTAACTTGTTCAGTTTTGTTAGTGCCAAGAAGTAAAGAGGAAGTTCTTTTTGTTTTCTGTAGTCAGGAATGCCATTTGTTGTACTGTGTCCAATTCAGCCCAAGAATGTCCTTGTTTGGGATGGTATCAGCCTTGACTTTTGTAAATTGACTGTGTATCCCAGTCCTTGTAGCAAGTAAATGACCCTTTGTAAATCTGTTGTCAGCTTGCTTTTGTTGTCCCTTGTAGCAGGCAGTCGTCCAGGTATGGGTAAATTTGAATCCCCTGTAGTCTGCAATGGGCGATTACTGATGCCAGGCATTTTGTGAATACTCTGGGCTTAGTAGATAAGCCAAAGGGCAATGCTGAGAATTGAAAGTGCTCTGATCCTGCAAGAAATCTGAGGTATCTTCTGCAGATTGGTCGAATTGGGACGTGCAGGTATGCCTCCTTGAGATCTAGAGTTACCAGCCAAGACTCCTTGCCCAGCATGGGAAGAAGTTGCTGTAGGGTCAGCATTTTGAATTTTGGGACAATGATGTATGTATTTAAGGTGGACAGGTCGAGAATTGGTCTCCAACTTTTTCCTTTCTTGGAACTAGGAATAGTCTGGAGTAGAACCCCTTTCCTTGTTCTGCTGTTGGCACTCTTTCCACAGCTCTCATGTTTGCTAACTCCATTATCTGGCGAGAGCCTCTGTTTTTGATGTGGAGGTAGATTTGGCATTCCTCTTTTGACTGGTAAAGTGTGGAAGTGAAACCGTAACCTTGATCTATGGTTTGTAAAATCCACTTGTCTTTTGTTATGTAGTGCCAGTTCTTTGAAAATAAGGTTAACTTTCCGCCTAGAGGAGCTGCTATTTGTTCCCTGGTAGGCGGATTTAGGATTAAGTCACTGTGGCTGTGCTGATGTAGTGGCAGTGGCTGTGTCTGTGCCTCTGTTGTTACCTTGCCACTGTCGTCCTCTGTAGGCACCTCCTCTGGATTGGGTTCTGCCTCTGGAACGCCTATTCCTGCGCCTGTGAAATTTTGCAGAGTCAGGAAAGGACCAATTTTGGCAGGCCAGTTTCCTCTAAACCTTGGGTGTTGGACTTGCAGGAAATCTTTAACAGTTTGAACTGATTTTGCCTTTTCTTCCATTTTCTTCATAACCTGCTGGGCAGGTGTACCAAACAAACTTGTCTTGTCCATAGGAGCATCTAGCAACTTAGCTTTAACATGATCCGGTAAAGCTTGTTCCTTTAGCCATGCATGTCTTCTTATCACTGTGCCTGTCATGGCTGATCTAAATGAAGCCTCCAGTGCATCATAGCCACATTTTAAGGAATGGTTGCTAACCTGTTGTATGTTATTTACCATCTCTAATACATATTTCTTATCAAGAGATTCATCAGTAGTTAGCTTTTAGTTAACTGATCAAGCATAAACTCTTGGTATTGTATCATGTGAAACTGACAGTTTAAAGCTCTAGCTGAGAGAGTAGCTGAAGTGTAGACCTTTTACCCCATCTGTCTAGTGACCTTGCTTCCCTTTCAGAAGGAATAGGGTTTTAGCTGTGGTTGGCTACTGCCTTGGGACCCTGGGATATAGTTTCTGGGTCTGCAAGAGGAGCCTTGTAAAGGTGGTGATGAGTATCTGGCACCCTGTAAAATCTGTCTGGTTTGGCAGGGGCTGGGGGTAAAGAATCTGGAGCGGAGCAAACATCATTGAAAGCATCATCCACCACAGAGAGAACAGGAGGTATAGCTAAGGGCCTGTGCTGTGGTAGGTGCAGAAAAGTCCTAAGTCTTTTTCTGGAGTCTGAAAAATCCTGTTGCTGCCATTGGAACTGTTCTCGCATGGCATGCAGGGTTTCTCCAAAGGAGAATTCTTCTGGTGGGGAAGCAGCTGGAATGGAATCTTCAGCATCAGAATCTTCAAATTGGAAAAGGAGCCTCAGGCTGGTCAGTTATGTCTGATTCATGAGCAGAATCATCAGAAGACACTGGCTCAGGGGCTCTGCCCTAGGTCTCTTCTCTGGGGCTGAGAGGCCCTGTCTGGGTGAGATTGAGATCCTCTAATTAAAGAAATTAAATCTTCTGCCAAAGAAAGCATTTGAGAACTAGAAGAGGGCCTGGATGAGGGGGTTTAACAGGCACTGATTTAGTAGTCTTGGCTGCTTTAGCCCTGGCGAAGGCCTTAATGGACATGGCTGCTGGAGGCCTAGCAGCACCACGTGCTGGGGTAGAGACATCCAAGGGGATGGTATCTGATAAGTCAGTCACCGTAGTGGGTAAAATTTCTGAGGTCGATTCAAGAATTGTAGCAGGGCCTCAGTTGTAAGAATAGGTTCAGCTGTACTTTGAGCAGTTTTCTCGGTTTCGGCGAAACCGAGACACTCATGTTTGCTTTGCCGTGGTTTCGGCCGAAACCGCGGACCCATGATGTCGGTCTTTATCTTTGCGTTTTTTGGGGGTAGTCGGAGAATCCGACAACATAATGTACGCAAAATCAGTACCGAAAAACTGTTCTGCAAACTCCGACCGACGCCTAAGCGTTCGTCGGTTGAAAGAGGCACAGGCCGAACAGGCTGCTACGTCGTGGGCTGGGCCTAAACAAGGCAGACAGTAAGAGTGGAAATCTTTATGAGGTATTTGTTTCCCACAGGTTAAACAATTGTTAACTTTTTCTGACATCGGCTGAGGCAAGAAAGAGTCCCCAACGGGTACTTAGCTTTAGAAGTCTTCAAGTAGTATTCGGTAGAAGTAATCTCTGGATCCGACCGACCGGCACTTGCGAACAGCTTCTGCTTGAGCGCCACGGCAAGAAAGACTGAGGAAAATGGCGTCGGCTGATGCTTTTATACCCGAAGACCAGCAGAGATGACGTCGGGAGGAGTGCGACATCAGCCGAAGCCGGACCCAGACTTTGGAATCCGGCCGACTGCAGGGCTGCCTGACGACAGGACAACCCACTTGTTATGACTGCAGATGCATCCATGAAGGACATCTGTCTGTGTACATCCAAGGTATGCAAAAGTCTTTCTCCCCTGTTCTGTGGGTTTGGGAAGAATGTAGGTAGGTGGATAGCCTGATTTAATGACACTTTGGATATCACCTTAGGCATAAATGTAGGATTTATTCTCATGGACACTCTATCTTGATGGAAGATCAGGAAGGGTTGTACTGCCATTAATGCCTGTAGTTCAGAGACCCTTCTTGCTGAAGTTATTGCCAGCAGGAAAGCAGTCTTCCAGGATAAGTATTGTAATTCTGCTGTTGCTGCTGGCTCGAAAGGAGGAAGTGTCAATTTTTCTAGCACAAAGTTCAAGTCCCATGCAGGCAATGGTGGTTTCCTGGGAGGTTTTACATTTTTAATTCCTCTCAGAAACTGTCTGAGCAGGGGATGAGAGAAGACAGGAGGATCCAAGCTGTATTGTGCTGAAATAGCTGATGCATGTATCTCGATGGAAGAATAGGACAGGCCTGTGTGGAAGAGCTCTGCCAAGTACTCCAGGATGTTGGCCATGTTTACCAGAGTCACATCTTCTCCCTTTGCAGTACTCCAAATGAGATATCTTTTCCATTTTGCTGCATAATTCTTTCTTGTTGAAGGTCTGAGCCTCCAGGATTATGTCTTTAACCCTTTGGGATAAGTTTGGGTTAATTGCTGTTATGTAATGTTCCAGGCAGTTAGCTGCAGAGTTTTCAGGTTTGGATGCAGGATGTTGTAGTTGTTCTGTGTTAACAGTAATGGGATCAGGGTAGTGTCCATATTTGTTCCCGAGACATGCTCCTCAGCAATGGGAACCAATGTTGTCTTGGCCAGTCTGGAGCTATCAGAATGATCCTTGGACGGTCCTCTTTGATCTTCAGAAACACCTTGTGCATCAAAGGAAGTGGTGGAAATGCATTATGCTGTCAGGTTTTTCCAACTGAAAGATAGGGAGTCCACCTTCCAAGCAAGTGGGTGGTACGTCCTTGTGCAGAATTTCTTTAGCTGGTGATTGAATGGGGATGCAAACAAGTCTATTTGTGGTAATCCCCATTCCCTTGTGATGGCTTTGAAGATGTCCGGATGAAGCATCCATTCGTGGGCATCTGTGGTTGTTCTGCTTAATATGTCTGCTAGAATGTTTTCTTTTCCGGTACAAAAATTGCTTGTAACTGAATGTTGTAGCTCAGGGCCACATCCCATAGGTCCAGTGCCAGCCGGCATAGAGGATATGAATGGGTGCCTCCCTGTTTGTTGATGTACCACATTACTGTGGTGTTGTCTGTCCTTATCATCAACTGACCTTCTTGGAGAAATGGTCTGAATGACTGGATTGCCAATTTTACTGCCAGCATTTCCTTTAGATTTATGTGTAGGCAGCTGGTCTTGAGTCCATAAGCCTTGTATGCACTTGCCCTGCATGTGTGCTCCCCAACCGAGGTCTGAGGCATCTGTCGTGATGGTTTGGCTTGGTTGGCTGTTGCAGAAGGGCAATCCTGTGTTTGACTGACAGGCCTGAGCCCACCATAGGAACTCTTGTTTCAGGCATGGGATTATTGGGATTTTGGTTTCTAGGCTGTGCTTGTGTTGGGACCACAAATTCCTTAGGTACCACTGTAGCTTTCTCATATGCAGTCTGGCATGAGGGACCAGAATTATGCAGGATGCCATGAAGCCTAGAGCTTGCAGTACTTTTCTTGCAGTTAGGTGGTTCTGCTTTGTTAATGCCAAGAAGTAGAGAGGTAGTTGCTCTTTCTTTAATGCAGTTAGGAATGCCATTTGTTTTGATGTGTCCAGCTCTGCACCCAGAAAGGTTATTCTTTGGGATGGAATCAGCCTTGACTTTTTTATATTGACTGTATATCCCAAGGCTTGCAGCAGGTAAATGACTCTTTGTAAGTCTTCTGCTAGCTTGCTTTTGTTGTCCGCTTGTATCAGGCAGTCGTCCAGGTAGGGATAAATTTGGATTCCCTGAAGTCTGCAATGAGCAATTACTGATGCCAGGCATTTCGTGAACACTCTGGGCGCAGTAGATAAGCCAAAGGGCAATGCTGAAAATTGATAATGCTCTGATCCTGCAAGAAATCTGAGGTATCTTCTGCAAATTGGTCTTATGGGGACGTGCAGGTATGCCTCCTTGAGATCTAGAGTTACCAGCCAAGACTCCTTGCCCAGCATGGGAAGAAGCTGCTGTAGGGTCAGCATTTTGAATTTTGGAACAATAAGGAATGTGTTTAAAGTGGACAGGTCTAGAATGGGTCTCCATTTGTTTTCTTTTCTTGGTACCAGGAAGAGTCTGGAGTAAAATCCTTTCCTTGCTCCATAGATGGTACCTTTTCCACAGCTCTCATTCTTAATAGCTGAGATATTTGTTTTAGAGCTTCTGTCCTTTGAGTAGGTGGTAGGTTTGGCATTCCTCTCTTCCCTGGTAGAGTATGGAAATGAAACCTGTAACCTTGGTCTATAGTTTGCAAAATCCATTTTTCCCTTGTGATGCAATGCCAGTTTTTTGAGAATAAGGTTAGTTTTCCGCCTAAGGGTGCTTCTAGTTGTTCCCTTGTAGGCGGTGCCACTGTCAAGTCACTGTGATTGAGTTGTTGTAGTGGTGGTGGCTGCGTCTGTGCCTCGCTGGTTGTTACCTTGCCATTGGCGTCCCCTGTAGGCACCCTGGATTGGTTTCTGCCTCTTGAGCCTATTCCTGCCTCTCTGAGCCTTAGAGGAGTCCGGAAAGGACCAATTCTTGGAGGGCCAGTTCCTGCTAAACCTTGGAGGTTGAACCTGTAAGAAATCTTTCACCGTTTGTACAGATTTGCCTTCTCTTCCATCTTTTTAGCACCTGCTGAGCAGGGGAACCAAATAAATTGACCTTGTCCATGGGTGCATCCAAAAGCTTTGATTTGACATGGTCTGGTAATGCCTGTTCTTTCAACCATGCATGTCTCCTGATAACTGTGCCAGTCATGGCTGATCTAAAGGAAGCCTCCAGTGCATCATAGCCACATTTTAAAGAATGGTTACTAACCTGTTGTATGTTATGTACCATTTCCTGAACATATTTTTATCTAAAGATTCTTCAGAGGAAAGCTTTTAGTTAACTGGTCAAGCATAAACTCTTGATATTGAATCATATGAAATTGGCAGTTCAAAGCCCTAGCTGACAAGGTAGCAGAAGTGTAAACTTTTTACCCCATCTCTAAGGACCTGGATTCCCTTTCAGAGGGGAGGGTTTTAGTAGAAGTAGCAGCTACAGCTTTAGGGCCCTGGGCGATGGTCTCTGGATCTGCAAAAGGAGCCTTGTATAAATGGTGATGAGTGTCCGGGACCCTGTAGAACCTATCGGGCTTAGCAGGAGCCGGAGGTAATGAATCAGGAGCAGTGCAAGCATCATTAAATGCATCATCTACAACAGAAAAAACTGGAGGTATAGCTAAAGGCCTATGTTGTGGCAAATGTAGAAAGGTTCTAAGCCTTTTTCTGGAGTCTGAGAAATCTTGGCCCTGCCACTGAAATTGTTCCCTCATAGCATGCAAGGTTTCCCCAAAGGAAAATTCCTCAGGTGGAGAGGCTGAAGGAATGGACTCTTCAGCATCAGAGTCTTCGTAAGGAGAATAAGAAGCCTCAGGAAGGTCTGTATGTTCTGATTCATCAGAGGAACCATCAGTGGATACTGGTTCAGGGGACTCTGCTCTAGGTCTCTTCTCTGGAGATGGGAGAGAGGACCTGTCTGGATGAGGCTGGGATCCACGAATTAAAGAAATTAAATCCTCAGCCAAAGATAGCATATGAGAGCTAGTGTTGGGCATGTGTGAGGGGGGCTTGGCAGGCACAGATTTTGAAGCTTTGGCTGCTTTAGCCCTGGCAAAGGCCTTAATAGACATGGCTGCAGGAGGCCTAGCAGCTCCACGTGCAGGGGTTGAAATATCCAGGGGAATTGTGTCTGATAATTCCTGAGAAACCGCAACAGAAGGCTGGATTTCAGAAGCAGATTCTACCAGGTTAGAGGAGGCCTCGGTAGAAGGCATGGTTTCGGCTGGAGAAAGAACCGCTTGCTCGGTTTCGGCCGAAACCGAGACACTCGCGTTTGCTTAATCGCGTTTCGCCAAGACCATGGACCGCGAGTGTCGGTCCTTTTCTTTTCTTTTTGAAATTTGCGTTGTCGGAGGATCCGACGGCATAATGTAGGCAAAATCAGAGCCAAAATTTGTTCAGCAAACTCCGACCGACGTTTAAGCGTCCGTCGGTTAAAAGAAGCGCAGGCTAGACAAGCAGCTACGTCGTGGTCTGGGCCTAAGCAATGTATACAGTAGAGTGGAAATCTTTATGAGGTATTTGTTTCCCACAAGATAAACAGTTATTCACTTTCTCTGACATCGGCTGAGGCAAGAAAGAGTCCCCAACGGGGTACTTAGCCTTTTAGAAGTCTTCGAAGTAGTATTCGGTAGTAGTAATCTCTGGATCTGACCGACCGGCACTTGCGAACAGCTTCTGCTTCGGGCGCCACGCGGCAAGAAAGACTGAGGAAAATGGCGTCGGCTGATGCCTTTATACCCGAATAACTGCAGCTATGACGTCGGGTGAAGTGCGACACCAGCCGAGGCCAGACCCAGACTTTGGAATCCGGCCGACCGAAGGGCTGCCTGACGACAGGACAACCCATTTGTAAGGGACTGCAGATGCATCCTTGAAGGACATCAGCAGCCCTGCAAGAGGCCTCTAATGAATCAAATCCACATTGCAAAGTATGCTTTCCAACCTGTTCAGCAAAATGCATTAAATCCTGTAATTCTTTATTTTCCGCAGTCAGGAATCAACATCATTTTCTGTTTAAGCAATCCAATAACATGTTGCTGATACTTTAACATATGAAATTGGCAGTTTAAAGCCCTAATGGCCAAGGTTGCAGAAGTGTAAACCTTCTCACACCATCTATCCAGCGCCCTGGAGTCTCTATCAGAAGGGGTAGGATTTTTAGCAGTAGAGGCCTTAATGCCCTTGGGTCCCTGTGAAATAGTCTCTGGATCCACAATAGGATTTTTAAAAAGGAACGTGTGTGAATCAGGAACCCTGTAATATCTGTCAGGTTTTCTGGGAGCAGGAGGCAAAGAATCAGGGGCCAAACTAGATTTCAAAAAAGCATCATCAACAATGTCTAGTACAGGAGGGATAACTAAAGGCCTAGGCTGAGGCAGGAGTAAAAAATCCCCAAGCGTCTTTTTTGAATCAGAAAAATCCTGGCTTTCCCAGTGGAAATGCTCCCTTAAAGTATGTAAGATTTCACAAAAAGACAAATCCTCTGGAGGGGAAGCAGAGGGAATAGAGTCCTCTGCATCAGAATCCTCATAAGTAGATAAGGGGCAAATCCAGATCTTCAGACGAATCAGAAAAATCAGAATCCTGGTCAGAAAATTCATAAACAACTTCAGTCCTAGGTCTCTTAGAAGGGGGAGGTTGGCTTCCCACGATTAGAGTAATAAGATCTTCAGCCATTGTTATCATTTGTTTTTAAGCATAGAGGCCTGAGCATGCTGCCTGGGCGTCGTTTTTTTTAGCCATGGTTCGAGAGTTAGGCCTAAATGAAGGAGGAGGCGTCGGTTTAATATGCAAGTCCATAGGCCTGAATACACCCTTAAAAGCCGGTGCATGCACAGCGGCTCAGGACCCTTCCAAGGTAGAGACATCCGCGGATTCCATAGTTGAAGCATCTTGCGGCATTCCGGACTCCAAATGGGTCTCAGTAAAGGCCTGCGAATCAGAAGTAGCAGGTATCAGGGGCTGCGAAAGCGACTCACTGAGTACCGGCAAACTGGCAAGTGGCTTAGGAGAAGCATCGTCGGCAGTTTTGGACCTCGGCAGCCTGTATCTGTCTTTATCTTTGCATTTTTTCAAAATCCTGGTAGTCGGATGGCTAACCGACAACCTTTCTGGATAATTAAACTGAGAACCAAAATATTTAGAGGCAAAAATATACTGACGACGGATAGTGCGCTGATTAAATAAAGCACAAAACCGACAGCAAGGTACGTCGTGGTTAGGGCCTAGGCAAGGTATACAGTACGAATGAAAATCTTTATGAGGTATAGGCTTAGAGCAAGAAAAAGTTTCCCCAACGGGGTACTTAGCTTTAGTCGAAGACTTCGGTTCTGAAACAAAAATTTCAGGAGTTGGCCAACTGGCACTTGCGAACTGCTTCTGCTTCGGGCACCGCACGGCAAGAAAGACTGATTTAATGGCGTCGGCTGCATATTTTATACCCCTGACGACCTGACGTTATGGAAGAAGGGACAGCAACCGGCGCAGAACCCAAGACTTTGTTAATCAGGCTGATTGAGGGCTACTGCAAGCAGATAACCCAAATGTAATGACTGCAACAGTGAAACACGAAGAACATCAGGGACACATTTGTATTATTGCTATTTAAACTTAGTTGCTAGAATAAATTATACTACCAACGCATTTTCTGAACAATTCAAATGCTGTCATTATTTAGTAAATTCAGTCCTCAATGACTTGCCACAAAAATCCAGAAAACCACAGATTTCATGAGGAACAGACCAAAAATATGGATATTCTGTGAAAATCTGGGCAGTTGAGGTATGGTGAGGTAACACTAAGCTTGGAATAACGCAGAGAGGAACCAGCTTTCTACTCTGTAAACACACACATTCTGATTGTGACTCCTGTGACCTACTGAGTTCCTCATTAACTGAAAAAGCTTAATAAATGGGTCCAGCAGAGGGGATGCATTTTCAACGAGCGTGAAATTTCACTTTTATAGTGAGTTTTGTTGCATTTTATTACATGCGTTTCAACAATTAGAAATGCAACAAGGAAGGAAAATACTTGTACAAGTGAAGGGAGAAAAAGTACAGTGTTCTACCTACCATAAATGTAGATGTTCGAGTGTTCACCCTGCTGCAGTCATCACACTTGGGTTATCCTGCCGTCAGGCAGTCCCGCAGTCGGACAGAGTTCCAAAGTCTTGGTCCGGCGTTGGTTGCTGTCACTTCCTCCCTGACGTCAGTGCGCCAGGGGTATATAAGAGGCATCCAACGCCATTTTCTTCAGTTTTTCTTGCCCCAGATGTCAGGTGCCCCCAATAGGTAGGCAATACTTATTGCTATATAAAAATATGCAAGTAAAAATAAAACAATACTTTCAGTCACAAGCAAATACACCACAGAGGTTGTATAGGATAGAAAGGTATGGATAAGTCCAGCTAGTTCAGAGGGGATGGAGGAAGAGTAACCTGGACTGCAGCAGGGTGAACACTCGAACATCTACATTTATGGTAGGTACAAAAAGTACAGTTTTGTACCTACCATAAATGTAGATGTCCGAACAGGATAGCATCTGCAGTCATAACAAATGGGTTGTCCTGTCGTCAGGCAGCCCTTCGGTCAGCCGGATTCCAAAGTCTGGGTCCGGCTTCGGCTGATGTCGCACTTCACCCGACGTCATCTCTGCTGGTCTTCGGGTATAAAGGCATCAGCCGACGCCATTTTCCTCAGTGTTTCTTGCCCCAGATGCCAGTTGCCCACTTGGAAAGCTAAATTTTGGATAAATGCCAATGTTTCCAAAATAGTACAAGGCAAACACAAAAAATAAGCATGTATGTACATATATACAAACAAATACACCATAAGAGACTCCCCCCCCAGCTAGCTATTAGGAGGGTAAATACCCTAGGAGTTCCACAGAGGGGAAGGAGGGTGGGTAATCCTGACTGCAGATGCTATCCTGTTCGGACATCTACATTTATGGTAGGTACAAAACTGTACTATGTCCTTCAAGGATGCATCTGCAGTCATAACAAATGGGTAGAATACCATAGCCAAACTAGGGGAGGAGGAAGAAGAATTGTGGTGTAGTTAGGATCCCTTGCAATACAGCAGTGGCAAACCCTGCTCGGGATCTAGAGTATAGCGGTAAATTATAATGCTTGGCAAATGTATGCACGGAGGTCCAAGTAGCCGCCTCAATAATGTCCTTGGTTGCCACTCCTCGTAAGAAAGCTGTGGTAGTGGCTGTAGCCCTTGTAGAATGAGGTCTTATGTTCTGTGGAATTGGTTTTCCATGGTAGGAGTAACAGAATTTTATGCAATTTCCTATCCATTTGGAGATTGTCTGTTTGGAAATTGCTTTTCCTTCCCTTCCTGTTGCATAGGCTACTAAAAGCTGGTCAGTTTTTCTGTTACCTTTGGTTCTGTCCAGGTAGTAGCGTAACTGTCTATGTACATCCAAGGTATGCAGCAGTCTTTCCCCCCTGTTCTGTGGATTGGGAAAGAAGGTAGGTAGGTGGATTGCCTGGATACCACCTTAGGCATAAATGTAGGATTAGTTCTCATGGACACTCTATCTTGATGGAAGATTAGGAAGGGTTGTACTGCCATTAAGGCCTGTAGTTCCGAAACCCTCCTTGCTGAAGTAATTGCCAGTAGGAAAGCAGTTTTCCATGATAGGTGTTGAAGATCTGCTGTTGCTGCTGGTTCAAATGGAGGGAGTGTCAATTTTTCTAGCACAAAGTTCAAGTCCCATGCTGGTAATGGTGGTTTCCTAGGAGGTTTTACATTCTTGATCCCTCTGAGGAACTGCCTGAGAAGAGGATGAAAAGACAGGTGGATCAAGCTGTATTCTGCTGAAATAGCTGATGCATGTATCTTGATGGAGGAATAGGACAGGCCTGTATGTAGAAGCTCTGCCAAGTTCTCCAGGATGTTAGCAATATCTATGTTCGACACATCTTTTCCTCTTTCAGTACTCCAAATGACAAACCTTTTCCATTTTCCTGCATAGTTCCTTCTTGTTGAAGGTCTGCGGGCTTCAAGGATAATGTCTTTAACCCTTTGGGATAAGTCTGGGTTAGTTGCTGTTATGTGATGTTCCAGGCAGTCAGTTGCAAGGTTTTTAGGTTTGGGTGCATGATGTTGTAGTTGTTCTGAGTTAACATCAAAGACATCAGGGTATTGACCACATTCTCCCCTGAGACATGCTCCTCAGCAATGGATACCAGTGTTGTCTTGGCCAATTCGAGCTATCAGAATTATCCTTGGACGTTCCTCTTTGATTTTCAGTAGCACCTTGTGCATCAAAGGAAGAGGTGGAAATGCATATGCTGTCAGGCCTTTCCAACTGAAGGATAGAGAGTCCACCTTCCATGCAAGTGGGTGGTATGTCCTTGTGCAGAATTTTTGAGCTGGTGATTGAGTGGGGATGCGAATAGGTCTATTTGTGGCATTCCCATTTCTTTGTGATGGCCTTGAAGATGTCGGTGTAGCATCCATTCGTGAGCATCCGAGGTGGTTCTGCTTAACATGTCTGCTAGGGTGTTTTCTTTTCCCGGCACAAATATTGCCTGTAACTGGATGTTGTAGCTCAGAGCCATATTCCAAAGGTCCAGAGTCATCCTGCATAGGGGCTATGAATGAGTGCCTCCCTGTTTGTTGATGTACCACATGACTGTGGTGTTGTCTGTCCTTATCATTAAATGGCCTTCTTTGAGGAATGGTCTGAATTTCTGGATTGCTAGTTTTACTGCCAGCATTTCTTTTTGGTTTATGTGCAGGTGCAGCTGGTCTGGAGTCCACAATCCTTGTATGCATTTGTCCAACATGTGCGCCCCCCAGCCTAGGTCTGAGGCATCCGTTGTGATGGTTTGGCTTGCTTGAAAGTTGTGGAATGGCAAGCCTGGGTTTGACTGGCATGCTTGAGCCCACCATAGGAACTCTTGTTTCAGGCATGGGATTATTGGAATTTCGGTTTCTAAGCTGTGCCTGTGTTGAGACCATAAATTCTTTAGGTACCACTGTAGCTTTCTCATATGCAGTCTGGCATGGGGTACCACGATTATGCATGATGCCATAAAGCCCAAGGCCTGCAGTACTTTTCTTGCTGTTAGTTTGTTCTGCTTTGTTAATGCCAAGAAGTAAAGAGGAGTTGTTCTTGTTTTTCTGCAGTTAGGAATGCCATTTGTTTTACTGTGTCCAATTCCGCACCCAAGAATGTTCTTGTCTGGGATGGTATCAGTCTTGACTTTTTTAAATTGACTGTGTATCCCAGGGCTTGTAGTAAGCAAATGACTCTTTGTAAATCTGTTGTCAGCTTGCTTTTGTTGTCCGCTTGTAACAGGCAGTCGTCCAGGTATGGATAAATTTGGATTCCCTGTAGCCTGCAATGAGCGATTACTGATGCCAGGCATTTTGTGAATACTCTGGGCAGTAGATAAGCCAAAGGGCAATGCTGAGAATTGATAATGCTCTGATCCTGCAAGAAATCTGAGGTATCTTCTGCAATTTGGTCGTATGGGGATGTGCAGGTATGCCTCCTTGAGATCTAGAGTTACCGGCCAACACTCCTTGCCCAGCATGGGAAGAAGTTGCTGTAGGGTCAGCATTTTGAATTTTGGGACAATGATGAATGTGTTTAAGACGGACAGGTCGAGAATAGGTCTCCAACTTTTCTCTTTTCTTGGTACTAGGAAGAGTCTGGAGTAGAATCCTTTGCCCTGTTCTGTTATTGGTACTCTTTCCACAGCTCTCATCTTTGTTAATTGAGCTATCTGCTTTAGAGCTTCTGTTTTTTGATTTGGAGGTAGGTTTGGCATTCCTCTTTTTACTGGTAAGGTGTGGAAGTGGAACCTGTAGCCTTGGTCTATGGTTTGCAAAATCCACTTGTCTTTTGTGATATAGTGCCAATTTTTGAAAATAAGGCTAACTTTCCGCCTAAAGGTGCTGCTATTTGCTCCCTGGTAGGCGGTGTCAGAGCCAAGTCACTGTGATTGTCCTGTTGCAGTGGCAGTGGTTGTGTCTGTGCCTCGCTGGTTATTGCCTTGCCACTGGCGTCCTCTGTAGGCACCTCCTCTGGATTGATTTCTGCCTCTAGAGCGTCTATTCCTGCCTCTTTGAGATTTTGAAGAGTCTGGAAAGGACCAATTTTTGGCAGGCCAGTTCCTGCTAAACCTTGGGGGCTGAACCTGTAAGAAATCCTTAACTGTTTGTACAGATTTTGCCTTCTCTTCCATTTTCTTCATTACTTGCTGAGCAGGGGTACCAAAAAGACTGGCCTTATCCATAGGAGCATCTAACAGCTTTGTTTTAACATGATCTGGCAAGACCTGTTCTTTCAACCATGCATGCCTTCTTATCACTGTGCCAGTCATGGCTGATCTAAATGAAGCCTCCAGTGCATCATAGCCACATTTTAAGGAATGGTTACTAACCTGCTGAATGTTATTCACCATTTCTAAAACATATTTCTTATCTAAGGAGTCATCAGAGGACAGCTTCTTAGTTAACTGATCAAGCATAAACTCTTGGTATTGGATCATATGAAACTGACAGTTTAAAGCTCTAGCTGAGAGAGTAGCAGAGGTGTAAACTTTTTCCCCATCTCTAAGGACCTGGATTCCCTTTCAGAAGGAGAGGGTTTTGCTGAGGTCGAGGCTACTGCCTTAGGCCCCTGGGATATAGTCTCAGGATCTGCAAGTGGGGCCTTGTATAGGTGGTGATGAGTGTCTGGCACCCTGTAAAATCTATCTGGTTTGGCAGGGGCTGGAGGTAAAGTATCAGGAGCAGTGCAAACATCATTAAATGCATCATCCACAACAGGCAGAACTGGAGGTATAGCTAAGGGCCTATGTTGTGGTAAGTGCAGAAAGGTCCTAAGCCTTTTCTTGAATCTGAGTAATCTTGTCCCTGCCATTGGAATTGTTCTCTCATGGCATGTAAGGTTTCTCCAAAGGAAAATTCCTCTGGTGGAGAGGCAGATGGAATGGATTCTTCAGCATCGGAATCTTCATAAGTAGAAAAAGGAGCCTCTGGCTGATCTGTAATGTCTGAGTCATCCGAAGAATCATCAGAGGACACTGGCTCGGGGGGCTCTGCTCTAGGTCTCTTTTCTGGAGGCTGAGAGGCCCTGTCTGGGTGAGATTGGGATCCCCTAATTAAGGATATTAAATCCTCTGCCAGAGTAAGCATTTGTGAACTAGAAGTGGGCCTGTGTGAGGGGGGCTTAGCAGGCACTGATTTAACAGTTTTGACTGCTTTAGCCCTGGCAAAGGCCTTAATAGACATGGCTACAGGAGGCCTAGCAGCAGCACGTGCTGGGGTAGAGACATCCAAAGGGATGGTGTCTGATAAATCACTAGGAACCACAGTAGTAGGCAAAACTTCAGAGGCCGATTCAACTAAGGTAGCAGGAGCCTCAGTAGTAGTCATGGATGCGGCTGAAGATTGACCCGGTTACGCGGTTTCGGCCGAAACCGAGACACTCGCTTGCTTAACCGTGGTTTCGCCGAAACCGCGGACCGCGAGTGTCGGTCTTTTCTTTGCTTTTAACAATTTGGGTAGTCGGAGGATCCGACGGCATAATGTACGCAAAATCTGAGCCGAAAAACTGTTCAGCAAACTCCGACCGACGCCTAAGCGTTCGTTGGTTGAAGGAAGCACAGGCTAAACAGGCTGTTACGTCGTGGTCTGGGCCTAAGCAAGGTAGGCAGTAAGAGTGGAAATCTTTATGAGGTATTTGTTTCCCACAAGTTAAACAGTTATTTACTTTTTCTGACATCGGCTGAGGCAAGAAAGAGTCCCCAACGGGGTACTTAGCTTTTAGAAGTCTTCGAAGTAGTATTCGGTAGTAGTAATCTCTGGATCTGACCGACCGGCACTTGCGAACAGCTTCTGCTTCGGGCGCCACGCGGCAAGAAAGACTGGGGAAAATGGCATCGGCTGATGCCTTTATACCAGACCAGCAGAGATGACGCCGGGTGAAGTGCGACATCAGCGAAGCGGACCCAGACTTTGGAATCCGGCCGACCGAAGGGCTGCCTGACGACAGGACAACCCATTTGTTATGACTGCAGATGCATCCTTGAAGGACATCTGTACTATGTTCATCGTGTTACCCTGCTGCAGTCATCACACTTGGGTTGAATCCCAAAGCTAAGGATGGGTGGTGGAGTTAAAGAGGGTTAGAAGAAGCCAGTAGGCCCTGCAAAACTGCTGTGGCAAAGCCAGCTCTAGTCTTAGAATATAGAGGTAAGTGATAGTGTTTGGTGAAGGTGTGCACTGAACTCCAAGTTGCAGCTTCCAGAATATCTTTGGTTGGCACCCCCCTGAGAAAGGCTGCTGATGTAGCTGTAGCCCTGGTGGAGTGGGGCCTAATGCTAGCAGGTACCTGTTTCCCATGATGCGTGTAGCAGAAACGTATGTAATGGCCTATCCATTTTGAAATGGTCTGTTTTGAGATAGCTTTTCCTTGTGATCCTGCAGCATAGGCTACAAAGAGCTGGTCAGAGTTTCTGAAAGCCTTAGTTTTATCCAAGTAGTAACATAATTGTCTGTGAATGTCCAAAGAGTGCAGGAGTCTTTCTCCTTTGTTCTGGGGATTTGGGAAAAAGGTGGGCAAATGAATGGTTTGGTTTAGGGCCACACTGGATATCACCTTTGGCATAAAGGAAGGGTTAGTTCGCAGAGAGACTCTGTCTTGATGAAAAATGAGGAAAGGCTCCACTGCCATTAGTGCCTGTAGCTCTGAGACTCTTCTAGCTGAAGTTATTGCAAGCAGCAGAGCAGTTTTCCATGAAAGAAACTTTAAATCAGCTGAGAAAGCTGGTTCAAAGGGCGGCAGTGTAAGTTTTTCCAGAACAAAGTTGAGATCCCAAGTAGGTGTTGGTGCTCTCCTGGGCGGTCTTATGTTCTTAGCCCCTCTGAGGTACTGTCTTAGGAGTGGATGTGAAAATAAAGGAGGATCCATGTTGCAATGAGCTGAAATTGCTGAGGCGTGGATCTTAATAGATGAAAAAGAAAGTCCTTTGTGCAACATCTCAGTTAAATATTGTAGAATCTGAGGAATGTTTGGATCAAGGGGATTTTGGGTTCCAGGCGCAAAATCTTTTCCATGTGTCTGAATAGGTTTTCCTGGTGCTGGGCCTCCTGGCCTCCAGAATGACATCCATAACAGCATTGGATAGAGGTGTTGGTTGATTGTTTAGGTAATTTGCCATGCAGCCAGGTTTAAAGTCTTGAGCTGGCTGTGTAGAATTTGATTGTCTCGCTGGGTGAGCAGGTGAGGAATTTGTGGTAAAATCCATGGTGGGCCGTGGGCCATGTTCTTTAGAATTGGATACCAGTGCTGGCGTGGCCAGTCTGGTGTAATGAGTATCATTTGTGGCCTCTCTAATCTGACTTTCAGCAGCACCTTTGCTAGAAGAGGCAGTGGAGGAAAGGCATACACTGTTAATGTTTTCCAACTGAATGAGAGGGCGTCCACTTTCCAAGCTTGTGGGTGGAATGTCCTTGTACAAAATATTTGAAGTTGGTAGTTTTGGGGGCTTGCAAACAGATCTATGTCTGGGCGTCCCCATTTTAGGTTATCATTGCAAATACTTGTGGATCCAGTTTCCACTCGTGGGGATCCATGATGTTTCTGCTTAGATCATCTGCCAATGTGTTTTTCTTTCCTGGCAGGAACTATGCTTGTAGTTGAACTTGGTAAGACAGTGCTGTGTTCCACAAGGTCATTGCTTGCCTGCATAGAGGGTAGGAATGTGAGCCCCCCTTGCTTGTTGATGTACCACATTACATGGGTATTGTCTCTTTATTATTAGTTGTCCTGGGTGTAAGAGGTCCTTGAAAGCTGTTAGGGCATTCTGTACTGCTAGCATTTCCTTTTGATTGATATGCAGATGCCTTTGATCTGTAGTCCATTTGCCCTGAATGCACTGTCCTGCCATGTGTGCTCCCCAGGCATAGTCTGATGCATCGGTTGTCATAGTTTGCCTGACTGTGGGTAATGTGAAAGGCTGACCCTTGTTGAGGTGACATGCCTGTGCCCAACATAGAAACTCCTGTTGAAGGCAGGGAATGAGTGGTATCATTGTTTCCAAGCTGTGGCGAGTCCATACGCTTTTCAGGTACCATTGTAATTTAATCATATGCAGTTTTGCAAATGGTATTAGTAGTATGCAAGATGCCATGAATACCAAGGCCTGCAGAATTTTTCTTGCAGGGAGTTGGGTCTTTGTTACCATTATTTTGAAGTATTGAGTCAGCTGTTGTTGCTTGTCTGGCGTGAGATAAGCCATCTGGGCCGTTGTATTCAAGCTGGCACCCAGGAATAATATGTTTTGTGAGGGCACTAGTTTTGATTTCTTTTCGTTTACTGTGTACCCTAGGCAACTTAGAAGGTGTTTGACAAATGCCAGATGTTTTAAAAGAATGTCCGTGCTTTCTGCTTGAATAAGGCAGTCGTCCAGGTATGGGTATATTTGAATTCCTCTTTGTCTGCAGTATGCAATTACTGGTGCCAGGCATTTTATGAAGACACTGGGCGCAGTAGATAAGCCAAAGGGCAGTGCAGAGAATTGATAATGGGTTGAACCTGCAATGAAGCGGAGGTATCTTCTGCAATTTTGTCTGATAGGGACATGCAGGTATGCCTCCTTGAGATCCAGCGTTACTAGCCAAGCCTTCTTTGCCCAGCTTGGGAAGAAGCTGCTGTAGTGTTAGCATCTTGAATTTTGGTACTTGCAGATAGGTGTTCAGAACTGAAAGATCCAGAATGGGTCTCCATGCTTTGTCCTTTCTGGGGACTAGAAAGAGTCTTGAAATCCTTGTCCTTGCTCCTGTGTAGGTGCCTGTTGAATGGCTCTCATGTCCATGAGAGCTGTAATTTGTTTTTGTGCCTCTGCCCATTGATTTGGTGGCAGGTTTCGCATTCCTTTTATCCTTGGCAAGGTATGAAAGTGGAATCTGTATCCTTGTGAGACAATGTTTAGGACCCATTTGTCTTTTGTGATGATGTGCCAGTTGTCTGCAAAAAGTGCTAATTTTCCTCCCAAGGGAGCTGCCAAGAGAGATTTGCTTGGTAGTTGGAGGGTTGAGTCATTGTGTTTGTCTTCTGCTAGCTTGGAGCCTGTCTTCACCTCCTTTCTGGGTTGTGGCACCCCACTGGCGAGGTTTGTAAGGGCCTTTTGACTGACCTCTGCCCCTTGGGCGTCTGTATTTGCCCCTCTGTGGTCTGTCAGAAGCTGGAAAGGACCAGAATTTTGTTGGCCAATTTCTGCTGAAATGAGGGGGTTGTACCTGTAAAGAAATCCTTGACCGTCTACATAGACTTTGCCTTATCCTCCATTTTCTTTAAAACTTCTTCTGCTTTGACACCAAATAATACATCCCGCTGTAAAGGTGCATCCAACAACTTTGCTTTAACATGATCAGGTAGGGTTTGTTCTTTTAACCAAGCATGTCTGCGTATGACAGACCCAGTAACAGCTGCCCTACAGGAAGCTTCCAATTAATCAAATCCACATTGTAAAGTATGTTTGCCCACCTGTTTAGCTGCATGCAACAGATCCTGCATTTCCTTGAATTCAGCCTGTTCAGAATGTGTGCTCAGTTTTTGTTTTAATCGAGACATTAGGAACTGCTGATATTTCAGCATGTGAAACTGACAATTTAATGCTCTCATAGCCAGAGTAGCTGAGGTGTATATCTTCTTTCCCCATCTATCTAAAGCTCTGGAATCTCTTTCAGAGGGTACAGGAGTTTTAGCCATAGAAACTTTAGCCCCTTTGGGACCCTGGGAAATTGTTTCTGGGTCAGCCAGAGGGCTTTCGTAAAGGAATTTGTGAGTGTCAGGTACTCTGTAGTATCTGTCTGGTTTGGCTGGAGCAGGAGGTAGGGAGTCTGGATTTAGACTAGACTCTAAGTAAACATCATCCACAATATCTAAAACTGGAGGGATAGCAAGTGGTCTGTGCTGGGGTAGTAAAAGAAACTCTTGGAACCTTTTCTTAGAATCAGAGTAGTCCTGGCCTTCCCAGTGGAAATATTCCCTCATGGTATGTAAAGTTTCCCCAAAGGAGTAGCCTTCAGGGGGAGATGCTGAGGGAATAGAGTATTCAGCATCAGAATCTTCATAAGGGGGAAAAGCGTAATCCTGTTCCTCAGAAGAATCTGAGGAAGCATAGTCCTCCTCTTGTCTTGGCCTTTTATCAGGAGGGGGATGGGAAAGTGCAGTTTTGTACCTACCATAAATGTAGATGTCCGATAGGAATGCATCTGCAGTCCTAACAAATGGGTTGTCCTGTCGTCGGGCAGCCCTTCGGTCGGCCGGATTCCAAAGTCTGGGTCTGGCTTCGGCTGGTGTCGCACTTCACCCGACGTCATAGCTGCAGTTTTTCGGGTATAAAGGCATCAGCCGACGCTATTTTCCTCAGTGTTTCTTGCCCCAGATGCCAGGCGCCCTCTTGGATGGCTAAATTTGGATAAATGCCAATGTTTCCAAATAGTAGAGAGCAGCAAACACATAAAATAAGCATGTATGTACATATATACAAACAAATACACCATAATAGACCCCCCCCAAGCTAGCTGGAAGATGGCAAATACCCTAGAAGTACCACAGAGGGGAAGGCGGGTGGGTAATCCTGACTGCAGATGCATTCCTATCGGACATCTACATTTATGGTAGGTACAAAACTGTACTATGTCCTTCAAGGATGCATCTGCAGTCCTAACAAATGGGTAGAATCCCGTAGCCAAACTAGGGGAGGAGGAAAAAAGAGAGATTATGGTGTAGTTATGATCCCCTGCAAAACAGCAGTGGCAAAACCTGCTCGGGATCTAGAGTATAAAGGCAAATTATAATGCTTGGCAAATGTATGCACGGAGGTCCAAGTAGCAGCCTCTATAATATCCTTGGTAGCCACCCCTCGTAAGAAAGCTGTAGTAGTGGCTGTAGCCCTTGTGGAGTGAGGCCTGATGTTCTCTGGAGTTTTCTTTCCATGGAAGGAGTAACAAAATCTAATGCAATTTCCTATCCACTTGGAGATTGTCTGTTTTGAAATTGCTTTTCCTTCCCTTCCTGTTGCATATGCTACCAGAAGCTGGTCAGTTTTTCTATTGCACTTGGTCCTGTCCAGGTAGTAGCATAATTGTCTGTGCACATCCAAGGTATGTAACAGTCTTTCTCCCCTGTTCTGTGGGTTGGGGAAGAATGTAGGTAGGTGGATAGCCTGGTTTAAAGACACTCTGGATACCACCTTAGGCATAAATGTAGGATTTGTTCTCATGGACACTCTGTCTTGATGGAAAATCAGGAAGGGTTGCACTGCCATTAATGCCTGTAGTTCAGAAACCCTTCTTGCTGAGGTGATTGCTAGCAAGAAAGCAGTCTTCCAGGATAAGTATTGCAATTCTGCTGTTGCTGCTGGTTCAAAAGGAGGAAGTGTCAATTTTTCTAGTACAAAGTTCAAGTCCCATGTTGGCAATGGTGGTTTCCTAGGAGGCTTTACATTTTTAATTCCTCTCAGAAACTGCCTGAGCAGAGGATGTGAGAAGACAGGGGGATTCAAGCTGTATTCTGCTGAAATAGCTGATGCGTGTATCTTGATGGAGGAATAGGACAGGCCTGCATGGAATAGCTCTGCCAAATACTCCAGGATGTTGGCTATGTTTACCAGTGACACATCTTTTCCCTTTGCAGTACTCCAAATGAGATATCTTTTCCATTTTGCTGCATAATTCTTTCTTGTAGAAGGTCTGCGAGCCTCAAGGATAATGTCTTTAACCCTTTGGGATAAATTTGGGTTAGTTGCTCTTATGTAATGTTCCAGGCAGTCAGCTGCAGAGTTTTCAGGTTTGGATGCAGTATGTTGTAGCTGTTCTGTGTTAACAGCAATGGGATCAGGGGTAGTGCCCACATTTGTTCCCGAGACATGCTCCTCAGTAATGGATACCAATGTTGTCTTGGCCAGTTTGGAGCTATCAGAATGATCCCTTGGACGTTCCTCTTTGATCTTCAATAGCACCTTGTGCATCAAAAGAAGTGGTGGGAATGCATATGCTGTCAGGTTGTTCCAACTGAAAGATAGGGAGTCCACCTTCCAAGCAAGTGGGTGGTACGTTCTTGTGCAGAATTTCTTGAGCTGGTGATTGAGTGGGGATGCAAATAAGTCTATTTGTGGTAGCCCCCATTTTTTTGTGATGGCTTTGAAGATGTCCGGGTGTAGCATCCATTCGTGGGCATCCGTGGTTGTTCTGCTTAATATGTCTGCTAGAATGTTTTCTTTTCCTGGTACAAAGATTGCTTGTAACTGAATGTTGTAGCTTAGAGCCACATTCCATAGGTCCAGTGCCATCCGGCATAGAGGGTATGAATGCGTGCCCCCTGCTTGTTGATGTACCACATAACTGTGGTGTTGTCTGTCCTTATCATTAACTGTCCTTCTTGGAGGAATGGTCTGAATGTCTGGATTGCCAATTTTACTGCTAGCATTTCCTTTAGATTTATGTGCAGGTGCAGCTGATCTTGAGTCCATAGGCCTTGTATGCACTTGTCTAGCATGTGGGCCCCCCAACCGAGGTCTGAGGCGTCCGCTGTGATGGTTTGGCTTGGTTGAATGCTGCAGAAGGGCAAACCTGCGTTTGATTGACAGGCCTGAGCCCACCATAGGAAGTCTTGCTTCAGGCATGGTATTAGTGGGATTTTGGTTTCTAGGCTGTGTCTGTGTTGAGACCATAAATTCTTCAGGTACCACTGTAACTTTCTCATATGCAGTCTGGCATGAGGGACCAGAATTATGCAGGATGCCATGAAGCCCAGGGCTTGCAGTACTTTTCTTGCTGTTAGATGGTTCTGCTTTGTTAATGCCAAGAAGTAGAGAGGAAGTTGTTCTTGTTTTTCCACAGTTAGGAATGCCATCTGTTTTGATGTGTCCAGCCTCTGCACCTAAAAAGGTTATTCTTTGGGATGGTATCAGCCTTGACTTTTTTATATTGACTGTATATCCCAGGGCTTGCAGCAAGTAAATGACTCTTTGTAAGTCTTCTGTTAGCTTGTTTTTGTTGTCCGCTTGTATCAGGCAGTCGTCCAGGTAGGGATAAATTTGTATTCCCTGAAGTCTGCAATGAGCGATTACTGATGCCAGGCATTTCATGAACACTCTGGGCGCAGTAGATAAGCCAAAGGGCAATGCTGAGAATTGATAATGCTCTGATCCTGCAAGAAATCTGAGGTATCTTCTGCAATTTGGTCGTATGGGGACGTACAGGTATGCCTCCTTGAGATCTAGAGTTACCAGCCAAGATTCCTTGCCCAGCATGGGAAGAAGCTGCTGTAGGGTCAGCATTTTGAATTTTGGAACAATGAGGAATGTGTTTAAAGCGGACAGGTCTAGAATAGGCCTCCATTTTTTCTCTTTTCTTGGTACCAGGAAGAGTCTGGAGTAAAATCCCTTTCCTTGTTCCATAGAAGGTACCTTTTCCACAGCTCTCATTCTTACTAGTTGAGCTATTTGTTTTAGAGCTTCTATCTTTTGATTTGGTGGTAGGTTTGGTATTCCTCTCTTTCCTGGTAGAGTATGGAAATGAAACCTGTAACCTTGGTCTATAGTTTGCAAAATCCATTTGTCCCTTGTGATGTAATGCCAGTTCTTTGAAAATAAGGCTAGCTTTCCGCCTAAGGGTGCTGCTAGCTGTTCCCTGGTAGGTGGTGCCAGAGCCAAGTCACTGTGATTGTCCTGTTGCAGTGGTAGTGGCTGTGTCTGTGCCTCGCTGGTTGTTGCCCTGCCACTGGCGTCCCCTGTAGGCACCCCTGGATTGATTTCTGCCTCTTGAACGCCTATTCCTGCCTCTCTGTGCTTTAGAGGAGTCTGGAAAGGACCAATTTTTGGAGGGCCAGTTCCTGCTAAACCTTGGAGATTGTACCTGTAAGAAATCTTTCACTGTTTGTACAGATTTTGCCTTCTCTTCCATTTTCTTCAATACCTGCTGAGCAGGAGAACCAAATAAATTGACCTTGTCCATGGGAGCATCTAATAATTTTGATTTGACATGGTCCGGCAAGGCCTGTTCTTTCAACCATGCATGCCTTCTGATAACTGTGCCAGTCATGGCTGATCTAAAGGAAGCCTCCAGTGCATCATAGCCGCATTTTAAAGAATGGTTACTAACTTGCTGAATGTTATGTACCATTTCCAGAACATATTTCTTATCTAAAGAATCATCAGAGGACAGCTTCTTAGTTAACTGATCAAGCATAAACTCCTGACATTGGATCATATGAAACTGACAGTTCAAGGCCCTAGCTGACAGAGTAGCAGAGGTGTATACTTTTTTACCCCATCTCTCTAAGGACCTGGATTCCCTTTCAGAGGGAAGGGATTTTAACAGAGGTAGATGCTACTGCCTTAGGCCCCTGGGAGATAGTCTCGGGATCTGCAAAAGGAGCCTTGTATAAATGGTGATGTGTGTCCGGGACCCTGTAGAATCTATCGGGCTTAGCAGGGGCTGGAGGCAAAGAATCAGGAGCAGTACAAGCATCATTAAAAGCATCATCTACAACAGAAAGAACTGGAGGTATAGCTAAAGGCCTATGTTGTGGTAAATGCAAGAAGGTCCTAAGCCTTTTCCTGGAGTCTGAAAAGTCTTGGCCCTGCCACTGAAATTGTTCCCTCATGGCATGTAAGGTTTCCCCAAAGGAAAATTCCTCAGGTGGAGAGGCAGAAGGAATCGACTCTTCAGCATCAGAGTCTTCGTAGGGAGAATAAGGAGCCTCTGGAGGGTCTGAATTGTCTGAATCATCCGAAGAATCATCCGTGGACACTGGCTCAGGGGGCTCTGCTCTAGGTCTCTTCTCTGGAGGTGGCTGAGAGGCCCTGTCTGGATGAGGTTGGGATCCCCTTATTAAAGAGATGAGATCCTCTGCCAAAGAAAGCATTTGGGAACTGGACCTGTGAGAGGGGGGCTTAACAGGCACAGACTTAGTAGTTTTGGCTGCTTTAGCCCTGGCAAAAGCCTTAATGGACATGGCTGCAGGAGGCCTAGCAGCTCCACGTGCAGGTGTGGATACATCCAAGGGGATTGTGTCCGATAATTCCTGTGAAACCACTATAGCAGGTTGCATTTCAGAAGCCGATTCTACCAGGTTAGAAGAGGCCTCAGTAGAAGGCATGGATTCGGCTGAAGCAAGGACCGTTTGCTCGGTTTCGGCCGAAACCGAGACACTCTCGGTTTGCTTAACCGCGGTTTCGGCCGAAACCGCGGACCACGAGTGTCGGTCATTTTCTTTGCGTTTTTTGGCAATTTGTGTAGTCGGAGGATCCGACGGCATAATATACGCAAAATCAGAACCGAAAAACTGCTCAGCAAACTCCGACCGACGTCTAAGAGTCCGTCGGTTAAAAGAAGCACAGGCTAGACAAGCTGCTACGTCGTGGTCTGGGCCTAGACAAGGTAAACAGTGAGAGTGGAAATCTTTATGAGGTATTTGTTTCCCACAAGTTAAACAGTTATTCACTTTTTCTGACATCGGCTGAGGCAAGAAAGAGTCCCCAACGGGGTACTTAGCTTTTAGAAGTCTTGAGTAGTATTCGGTAGTAGTAATCTCTGGATCTGACCGACCGGCAATTGCGAACAGCTTCTGCTTCGGGCGCCACGCGGCAAGAAAGACTGAGGAAAATGGCGTCGGCTGATGCCTTTATACCCGAAAAACTGCAGCTATGATGTCGGGTGAAGTGCGACACCAGCCGAAGCCAGACCCAGACTTTGGAATCCGGCCGACCGAAGGGCTGCCTGACGACAGGACAACCCATTTGTTAGGACTGCAGATGCATCCTTGAAGGACATCCCCTGATTAGGGAAATCAAATCTTCAGCCATCTTAAGCAGCTGTTTCTTAGGCATGGGGCCTTGAACAGAAGACTGATGTACAGTCTTTTTTGGTTTTAATGGAGTTTTTAGCTTAGCATAAGATTTAACGGTGAGTGTAGTCGGTCTGAAGACACCTTCTGAAACCAAAGGCGTTTCCACCGGGATCACCTTCTGCTCCGGTGTCGGAAGGGCCCAATGAAGATGGTTGCGATGGCCAAGTACAATCCGCTTGAGAATCCGAAGCTGTCTGAGGTTCTATTTCCGCGGTCGTCAGGGGCTGCGTAGGCACCTCACTGAAAACCAGAGAACTGGCGACAGGCCCAGCAGAGGCCTCGGAGTCTGGCTTGGTTCTAGGCTGCCTGTCCTTATCCTTGCGTTTTTTATGCATGCCGGTTGTTGGCTGCTCCGACGGCATGATATAATAAAATTTCCTACCAAAGTAATGTCGTGCGAAGTCAAAACGGCATTTGATAGTTCGTTTATTAAACCTAGCACAAAACCGACAACTTGTGACGTCGTGGTCTGGGCCTAGGCAAGGAATACAGTAAGAATGGAAATCCTTATGAGGTATTTGCTTCTCACAAGAAATGCAACTGTTAACTTTTTCTGACATCGGACTGAGGCAAGAAAAGTTTCCCCAACGGGGTACTTAGCTTTATTGAAGACTTCGGACTGAAATTCGATTAGAAAATCTCAGGTGTCGGCCGATCGGCACTTGTGAACTGCTTCTGCTTCGGGCACCGCGCGGCAAGAAAGACTGGAGAAAATGGTGTCAGATTCCTCTTGTATACCTCTGGTGCACTGACGTCAGGGATGAAGCGACAGCAACCGACGCCGGACCAAGACTTTGGAACTCTGGCCTACTGCGGGACCGCCTGACGGCAAGATAACCCAAGTGTGATGACTGCAGCAGGGTAACACGATGAACATCACTGAAATGAAGCAGAGAATGCTAGTTCTGTCATCCCAGAGAATGGGACATCAACTTGTCTCTTGAGCTTTTCAAAAAGTCTGAGGAAGGGAGGCGTATCCTTGAGAAACCCACACCATTAACTGCCATTCCCGAGCAAGAGATAAAAGTGAAGCTTGAAGAGAGTTTCTGGTGGCAGCGCATTCAAGCTCTGCTGCCCAGCAACGGAGACCCTTCATCAAGTCACTGAACAGATGGTCATGGATACATCAACTGCCATAAACCTGACCATGACTTCTCTGCTGTATTCATGTAAACTTCAATTAAAGTGAATGCAGCACAGCGAGCACACACACACACACACACACACACACACACACACACACACACACACACACACACACACACACACACACCAGTAAATTGCGGAACACTTACCTGCAGCGGTGTTCTAAATGTACAGAGTTTCCTTCCCTCCCTCTGGGTCGTAACTCTCTTGTCTGTACATACATCCCAACTGAAGTTCTTCACTCACAAAGTAAATATTCTTGCAGGTCGTGTAATGCGTTTGTAATTCCCGCTCGCAAATATGTCCCTGGAGCAGCCAGAAATGCTTGCAAGTCCCTCAAACTTCAATTCCGACAGGCTGGCAGGCTAGTGACGGAGCTGAAGTTATCGGAAACATGACGACGTCAGGTCAAACCCAAACATTTAAAAATCAGAGCTTGGAAAATCAGAAATTAAGGTGTGCAATTCGGAAATCGTGGCACCCCATTATTTGGACCACAAAACCAAGAAATTTGGTACGGTTGAGAGGTATGGTTTGCTGCTGTGACTGCCAGTGCACAGTAGAAGACAATGTTCATAGGTTATAGGTTCATAGGTTGGTACTGAGCTATCTGCCCTAAGGCATATATTAGCCCAGCCACGTTGTGTGGTGTTCACCGCCCCTTTAGTAGTTCCCTATATCCTTGTACTAGCAGCTAGTACCCTTGGCCCCTATCTAGTAGTGCTGTTGATGATCCCCGGTGTGAACTTTCTGTTACCCATCCACTCATCAAGGTTCCTCTTGAAGAGTGATAGTGAGGGGCTCTGTCTTATGTAGATCGGGACCCTGTTCCATAGTAAGGGAAGTCTCTGCGAAGAGAATCTATCCCTCCAGCATGTTCTATTCATTGTTGTGTTTAGGTTTATATCCCTAGAGCGTGTAGCTCGAGTAGATTTGGTTTTGCTAAGATGAAGCATGTTCAACAATTCAGGGTTGGACATGGCTCTGTACGTTAGACAGAGATCGCCTCTGAGAAAGCGGTATGCAACAGAGAACAGTCTTAGCTTTTTCAATCATGCTGCATAGGACAACTGTTTGAGGCCAGTAATTCTCTTGGTTAGGTACCTCTGTGGTCTCTCCAGCTACTGGAGATGTCTAGCCAGGTACATTCCAATTGGTGCATTGTACTCAATAATGGGTCTGATGACATGACATGTATCCACCTACTTACAGTGGGACACTTATTTTTGTTGCACCATAGCTTCTTTCTGTCCTTAAATTTTAATCCTTACTACTTATTAATTGGTAACACATTGTTTGGCAAACCTTGATTCTTCATTTTCAGGGATCATGAGAAAGCAAAATTCTTAAATAACTGTGTCACAAAGGCCGTAAAAAACAAAACATTTTGTTTTTATACAGCACTGTGATGCACTTGAAAAGACTTTTTGCATCAACATGCATTTTCTAAACAGTAATGCAGGTGTAAACCATCACATTACTGACTTAGTAATCACCATTGATTACCTAAGAAGTTATGAGGGACGGGACAAAAGTAAGACTAAAAAAATCATGAGCATTCTGCAAAATTAAGGACAATTGAGATGTACGGTCTTGGGCCATTTACCTTTTACTGTGCTGTTGTCAGTATTTGCTCCTTGTAATTTGTCTCTTGCAGTTGGAGGATTTTTTCAAGTTGTCTGCAGTAATTTTCTTAAACCACTAAATCATTGTCAATGCAACTTTCCATATTTATATTTCACACATTATAACTTAGCATGCAGCACCCCCCCTGCACTGTTTTGCTTCTGATGCCAGTCACTTTAGTTTTTTTATTGCTCTTTATAAATCCATCCCACATATTACTATTTATCGTGTTTATGTAAATATATTTATTCCCTTCCTTTTTAATTAGAGGATACCACCGCTGGTGTTAAAGTTCTTGTGTCACTTATTAAAATGAAAGTAAGGTTGTTTATTATAAAGACATCCAGGTTCATATTCCTACATCAGACAACAGATGAAAGAACATGCACCGACTATGCAAATGCTGCCTTGCTTGGATAGAATGACTTACATTATCCACCTTGGGTGCCACCTGTATAGCGAAAAATTCTACTTGTACTAAATTCATCCATCCATCCTTAACCCCTTTTTCACATTTTGCACATGGGGTTGGGGTGTCACTTCAACAGTAACAATCAACTTGAGCCAAGGTTTACCAGTGCCGGGAGGCTAGTCCTGCCATGGTAGTTCATTCGTACCGTGTACACACACACAGACAGACACACACAGACAGACACACACAGACAGACACACACAGACAGACACACACAGACAGACACACAGACAGACACACAGACAGACACCCACCCCTACGGCCAATTTAGAGTGTCCAATCCTCTACTGCATTGTCTTTGGAATGTGGGAGGAAACCAGAGCACCCAGAGGAAACCCACATGACCGCAGGGAGGACATGCAGACTCTGCACAGAAAGCACCCGAGCCGAGAATCGAATCAAAGAACCTCTTGCTGTGAGGCGACAACACTAACCGCTGCACCACCACCACGGCCATCCGACTACCTGTACTAAATGACAGTGTTAAATACTGAATTCACAAAAGCCTACTACTGGAATGGAAGTATTACCCAAGGTTACTATTACACATTTCTTGTTATTGAATTTTAGGCCATGACTCTGGCACCAGTTATTAGTTTATACCAGTCCTTCTTGGACAGTATCTATGTCTTTGGGGGATTCTATGAATGTGTCTATTTTCAATCGCCTGTGAACCGAGTCATCCACAGCCCAGTAACATTAGACTTTACTTTAGAGAATATGCCAAAAGGACCTACAACAGCACCAAGCACTTGCTGGCTTTACTAGTGGCTAACCTTTTATGCAGACTTCTTGGGACTTATCCGTAAGCCAGCTGATTGTCCGGAGGGCAATGTAGGAGTTTACACCTAATCTCATGAGCATATCTACAAAGGTCAAGTGGGGTATGCTGTAGAATGCCCTGGCAGGTCATTGTAGGCTATATGCAACATTTTGCCCTCATTCATTGCTTTGATGACTTAGAAGTCCACCAGGCTGAGTAGGCATGCTCTGCCCTTGACTAAATCAAATTGGGTTAGGTCCAGTGTCTGAAGGTTTTCAATGCCATTATTTATCACATCCATGATAAATCTTTCTATGGCCTTACATACGAGACTAGTCAGACTTGTAAGTCAGTAATTACCCTTGTCGGTAGATGGCCGCCCTTGGGCAAAGGGATAACAGCTGCAGTACTACATTCATTTGGCATAAATTCTGTTTGGAGGCTATGGTTAAATAATCATTCTAGTGGACCCTTCAGGTCATGTTTCTTGCTATCTAGGAGAAATCCTAGGATAGTATTATGACGGATCGATGCAGTGTGCTTGGCCTTTTAGAGATCATTGACAACTTATTTCTTAGTGATAGTTATAGCTGGGGTTACTTGAGAGGTATCAAAGGGAGAAAGCTGGATAAAGTTGGCGCAAGTTTTACCCTTATTTCCACAATCAGCAACTACTGCCCCTGTCCAAGAGGGAGACAGGTGGAACCCCCACGGTGAATTTTCTTTTCCAAAGGTGTGGTAACCTCTGGGAGACAAATCTGTCCCTCATGCAGGTTCTATTAATGTCACATACCAGGTTAAGGCCTTTAGAGCGAGTAATCCATATACCATTTGACTTGCGGATATCCAGCATTTCCAATAAAGCAGGGTCAAAGAATGTCTTATATGCAAGGCAGAGATTGACTCTGCGTAGTTTGTATGAAACAGAATAAAGTGACAGTGATTTCAGACTATATTCATAGGACAGATGCTGAAGTCCTTGAAAGGAACTTTTGTGGACTCTCCAATTGCTGGAGGTGCTTGGAAAGGTACATACCAAAAGGGGCACTGTACTTAAATACTGGCCTGATGAGGGAAGAGTACAGTGAGGTTATAACTTCTTTTTTTCTGAATGCAATGCCCTTACCTATGACCTAAGCAATATAGAATACCCTTCTTACCACTGTGGAGACATGGTGATCAAAGGTAAGGTTGCTGTCAACCTGTGTGCCCAGGTCTCTCACTAATGAGTGCATACTTAGGGTGTTGTTATTGATGTGGTAGTTAGCAGGAACATCTCTCTTACCAAAAGAGAAGATAATACATTTTTTGGCATTGAGTTTAAGGCCATGACTTTGGCACCAATCATTTGTGTAAGACTCTCTTGTAGACTACTGACATCATTTGGAGATTCTATGACCATGCCCATTTTGCAGTCATCAGCAAACTTTGCCAGCCACAGACTTTCAGTTTTAGCTTGCACTTCGGAGAAATAGATTCCAAACAGAGGTCCCAGGACTGATCGCTGTGGAACACCACTGGTTACAGGTTGGCTTTTGGAAGTGGATTCCCTTATTTTGACCATATGGGTTCTATCAGTGAGCCAGTTAACGACCCATCTAGCGATGTAAGGGTTAATACCTAGTTGGGCAAGTTTGTCAATGATGCCTGAGTGGGGAATAGTGTCAAAATCTTGGCTAAATCTAGGTAGACTGCATGCACATATTTCTCCTCGTTCCAGGGCCTTGGTGACTGTCCCAAAGTCGTCCACCAGGTTTAACAGGTATGATCTGCCTTTGATAAATCCAAATTGAGTAGGGTCAACTGTTTGGAGATTACCTATACTTTGTTGATATGGCCTTGCAGATAAGGTAAGTCAGGCTAATAGGCCTATAGTTCCCGGGGTCAGTGGAAGAACCACCTTTGTGCAACGAGATAACGGTGGCCTTTTTCCATTCAGCTGGGATGAAGACGGTGCTGTTACTAATTCTTGTTTGAGCCCACGGAGGACACAGCCTGGGATGCTATCAGGTCCCATAGATGTTGTGTTTTTGACAATGGAGAGGGCATTTACGACTTGTTCTTTACAGATACAAGGTAGAGGACAGGAAGTAAGGATGTCCAGGGAAGTAAATAGTGTGGTAAGAAATAGCCAGGGAATTGTTATGGCTAGGCTTGTATAGGCCCTAGGGCTGATAGCCTAGTACCAACCTATGAACCTATGTCACAGGGTACGTGTGGCCGGGACAGTGGAGTGAAGTTTTCACAGAACCTGTCGGCTAACAGGTTAGCTATGTCCACAGGCTCAGTATATGTGATATCATTAACTACCAGTTCGGCACAAATCTGGGCCTTTCCTTTTAGGTTACGGATGTAACTAAAGAACGCCTTATGGTTGTCCTTAGTTGAGGAAGCTAACCTGGAATTATAGTTTGCTTTTAGGACTTCACAAGCAGTCTTGTTTGCTTGTTTAAGCTCAGGGAATGTTCCGAGTTTAGGGCTCACTCCCTCTTACTCTTACAGACAGCAATTTCCTCCTCTTATTTTAAAGACTGTTAATGGCGGTTGTCCACTAGGCAGGTTTGCTCTTCCTTGAGGAGCTTGTTTAGGTCCCATCAGGTACAGCCAAGTCAATGCAGTTATACAGGTGTTTGTATAAAGCATTGGTGTAGAAAGAAAAGTTGTGTAAAATCTTACCATAACCATAGATGTCCTTCTCTTCCATGTTGCAGTATTCTGCACATGGGTTTATCCCTTCAGTCTCACGTATGTACGGCCAGTACCCAAAAGCTCAGTCCCTCTGTGGTACATCAGACGTGGACGAGATTTCGTGGGCCATAAAACTGACGGCACCCACCAGCCCTCAGAAAGTACAGTTGTGTACCTACCATAAATGTAGACGTTCGAGTGTATTCACTGTTGCAGTCATTACACTTGGGTTATCTGCCAGCATGCGACCCACAGTCGGCCCAAGTTCCAAAGTCTTGGTCCGGCGTCGGTTGCTGTCGCCTCTTCCCTGATGTCAGTGCACCAGGGTTATAAAAGTTGCAACCAACGCCATTTTCTTCAGTTTTTCTTGCCCCAGATGTCAGGTGCCCCCAGATAGGAAGGCTGAAAAGATATAAATATGCCAAACAACAACGCATATAATACTATAAACATTTCTTACATCTACAAGCAAATACACCACATAGGTTGTATAGAGTTGAGAAGTACAGAATAGTCCCAGCAAAGAGGGAGTGGTGGGTGGGTAACCTGGACTGGAAAGTACAGTTTTGTACCTACCATAAATGTAGATGTTCGAGTGCTAATACAGCTGCAGTAATCACAGATGGGTTTTCAGCCGTCAGGCGGTCCCTCGGTCGGCCGAATTCCAAAGTCTTGGTCCGGCGTCGGTTGTCGTCGCTAACTCTTCTGACGTCAGGAAGGCCAGAGTATATAAGACACAGCCGACGCCATGTTCTTCAGTCTTTCTTGCCCCAGATGTCAGGTGCCCCCAAAAGGAAGGCAATACATAAGTAAAGCTTATCCACATATGCAAGCAATGCAATGTAATGCAAAATCAGTGTAAGCAAGCAAATAAAACATAACAGGATAACCCAGACAGGAGGTATGAAGAGGTTGTTAGGCCCCATGCCCTAACCAAAAGGGGAAGGAGGGAGGGAAACCTGTACTGCAGCTGTATTAGCACTCGAACATCTACATTTATGGTAGGTACAAAACTGTACTATGTTCATCGTGCATACAGCTGCAGTAATCACAGATGGGTAGAGTCCCAAAGCTATGCATAGGGTGGTAGGTACTATGAGGAACTGGGTTGAGCCAGAATGCCCTGCAAAACAGCAGTGGCAAAGCCTGCTCTTGTTCTGGAGTATAAGGGCAGGTGGTAGTGTTTTGTGAAGGTATGTACAGAACTCCAAGTGGCTGCCTCCAAAATATCCTTAGTAGGCACACCTCTGAGGAAGGCTGTAGAGGTGGCTGTGGCCCTGGTGGAGTGAGATCTGATACCAGTAGGGACAGATTTCCCATGATAGGAGTAACAAAATCGTATGCAGTGGCCAATCCACTTGGAAATGGTCTGTTTGGTAACTGGTTTCCCTTGAGCCCCTACGGCATAGGACACAAAAAGTTGTTCTGATTTCCTGAAGGACTTTGTTCTGTCCAAATAGTAACGTAGCTGCCTATGGATGTCTAAAGAGTGAAGCAGCCTTTCCCCTTTGTTTTGAGGGTTAGGATAAAAGGTAGGCAGGTGTATGGCTTGATTTAAGGCTACCCTGAATACCACTTTTGGCATAAAAGATGGATTAGTACGAAGGGAAACCCTATCCTGATGGAAGATGAGGAAGGGCTGCACCGCCATGAGGGCCTGTAGTTCAGAAACCCTACGAGCTGAAGTGATGGCCAGAAGGAAAGCTGTTTTCCAGGACAAATATTGCAGATCTGTTGAGGCAGCAGGTTCAAAGGGAGGCAATGTTAATTTTTCTAGTATGTAATTAAGGTTCCAGGCTGGTATTGGTTGCTTCCTTGGAGGTCTTATATTCTTAGCCCCTCTGAGGAACTGCCGTAAGAGAGGGTGAGAGAATAAAGGAGGATCCGTGTTGAATTCTGCAGAAATGGCTGAGGCGTGTATTTTAATGGAAGAAAATGGAAGTCCACTGTTCAGTAGTTCAGCTAGGTACTGTAAAACCTGAGGCAAGTTCAATTTTCTAGGGTCCTGTCTTCTTTTCTCATTCCAGCAGCAAAACCGCTTCCATTTTGCGGAGTAAGCTTTTCTTGTAGATGGTCTTCTGGCCTCCAAAATGACATCCTGCACCTCCTTGGAGAGTAAAGTCTGATGTGGTGTTAAGGAATTTTCCAAGCAGCGAGGTTGAGTGTTTTCAGCTGACTGTGAAGGGTTTTGTAGCTGTTCTGTGTCAGCAGAAGAGGTATTAGAGGCAGGGACCAGGGAGGAGTATGTGTTAGGCTCCTCAGGAGTGGATACCAGTGTTGCCTTGGCCAGTCTGGAGCAATCAGTATCATCCTTGGTTTGTCTGTTCTTGCTTTCAAAAGCACCTTGGGCAGAAGAGGCAGAGGTGGGAATGCATAAACTGTCCATGTTGCCCAACTGAATGAAAGGGCGTCCACTTTCCAGGCCTTTGGATGGAAGGTCCTTGAACAAAACTTTTCAATTGATGGTTCCTGTGGGAGGCAAAAAGATCTATGTCTGGCCTCCCCCACGCTTGGATTATCTCCGTAAACACCTGTGGATGCAGCTTCCATTCGTGTGGATCTGTCATATTCCTGCTCAGAGTGTCTGCCAGTGTGTTTTCCAGTCCTGGCAAGTACTGTGCTTGAAGTTCGATTTGTCTTTCCAGAGCCAAGTTCCAAAAAGTCATGGCTAGTCTGCACAAGGGGTATGAGTGTGTTCCTCCTTGTTTGTTTATGTACCACATTACTGTTGTGTTGTCTGTTCTTATCAGTAATTGTCCTGGATGCAGGAAGCCCTTGAAAGCTGCAATTGCATTTATTACTGCTAGCATTTCTTTTTGATTGATGTGAAGGTACTTTTCCTTTTGGGACCATCTGCCCTGAATGCACCTGTCCTTCATGTGCGCCCCCCAGGCGTAATCTGAGGCGTCTGTGGTTATGACTTGTTTTGCTTGAGGCTTGCAGAATGGAAGGCCTGTGTTTACTTGACATGCTTGGGCCCACCATAGAAATTCCTTTTGCAGACATGGAATTATTGGTATAATTGCTTCCAAGCTGTGACTGTGTTGAGACCATAGATTTTTTAGGTACCATTGAAGTTTCCTCATATGCAGCTTTGCACATGGGATTAGAAGAATGCAAGATGCCATGAATCCCAGAGCCTGCAGGATTTTCCTTGCAGTAAGCCTGGTACTTTTTGCTAGTGTTTTGTAGTACTGAGATAATTGCCCTTGTTTTTCTGACGTAAGGTATGCCATCTGGGTGTTTGTGTCCAAGCTGGCACCCAGGAAGGTTATTTTCTGAGATGGTGTTAGCCTTGATTTCTCCTTGCTGATGGTGTATCCCAGAGAAAGCAGTAACCGTGTCACATATGCCAGATGTTCCAGTAGTCCAGATAAGGGTAAATTTGTATCCCTTGAAGTCTGCAATAGGCAATCACTGATGCCAGGCACTTTGTGAATACTCTGGGCGCAGTAGATAAGCCAAAGGGCAATGCAGAGAATTGATAGAGGATTGAACCTGCAAGAAATCTGAGGTATCTTCTGCAG
Organism: Protopterus annectens; assembly: GCF_019279795.1. NCBI lineage: Eukaryota > Metazoa > Chordata > Ceratodontiformes > Protopteridae > Protopterus > Protopterus annectens. Next base: position 402,363,032 of record NC_056736.1, read on the forward strand.
CTTTGTCTGATTGGGACATGCAGGTATGCCTCCTTGAGGTCCAATGTTACCAGCCAAAACTCCTTGCCCAGCATGGGAAGAAGTTGTTGTAATGTGAGCATCTTGAATTTTGGTACGAGTAGAAATGTGTTTAGGATGGATAAGTCCAGAATGGGTCTCCAGTCGGTTCCTTTTCTTGGTACCAGGAAGAGTCTTGAATAAAAACCTTGACCTTGTTGGTGCGTAGGTACCTTTTGTATAGCTCTCATGTTTAGGAGCTTTGAAATTTGCAGTTGTGCCTCTACCCTTTGATTTTGTGGTAGGTTTGGCATGCCTCTCATTTTTGGAAGAGTGTGAAATTGAAATTTGTAGCCTCTGTTTATAATGTCCAGAATCCATTTGTCTGTTGTGACAATATGCCAATTGTTTGCAAATAATGCTAGTTTCCCTCCCAAAGGTGCTGCCAGCTGAGACTTGCTTGGCATGGAAATGAGGGAGTCATTGGGTTTGCTTCCTGTATTGTTGTGCACTGTCTTCACCACCTCTTGGTGCTGGATATTGCCATTGTCTACCTCTATATGATCCTTGTGACTGCCCTCTGCCCCTTGTGCGTCTGTATCTACCTCTTTGGGGCTTGTCAGTGGCTGGAAAAGACCAGTTTTTTGAAAGCCAATTCCTGCTAAATCGTGGTGGCCGGACCTGTAAGAAAGCTTTGACCGTTTGCATAGATTTGGCTTTTTCTTCCATTTTTCGTAGTATATCCTCAGCATTAGTACCAAAAAGTACATCCTTTTGTAAAGGAGCATCAAGAAGTTTAGCTTTCACATGATCAGGCAAATTTTGTTCCCTAAGCCAGGCATGTCTGCGAATGACTGATCCTGTAGCAGCCGCTCTACTGGAGGCCTCTAGGGCATCATAACCACATTGTAAGGTGTGTTTACCCACTTGTTCCGCACTATGCATCATATCCTGTAACTCTTTTAAATCTGGTTGTTCAGGTTGAGACATTTTGTTTTTTAATTGTGATAACAGGAACTGTTGATATTTAATCATATGAAACTGGCAGTTTAAGGCCCTCATGGCTAGGGTGGCTGAGGTATATACCTTCTTACCCCACCTTTCTAGAGATCTAGATTCCCTTTCTGCAGGAAGTGGATTCTTGGCAGTGGAGGCCTTTAATCCCTTAGGGCCTTGTGAAATGGTTTCAGGGTCAGCATTATGGCCTTTGTAAAGAAATTGGTGAGAACTGGGTACTCTAGAATATCTATCGGGCTTTACTGGTGCAGGAGGCAGAGAATCAGGATTAAGACAAGCCTCCGAATAGACATCATCCAGTACCTCCAAAACAGGGGGCATAGCCAGAGGTCTGTGCTGAGGTAACCAAAGAAATTCCCTAAGTCTTTTCTTGGAATCTGAAAAGTCTTGACCTTCCCAAAGGAAGTGTTCCCTCAAGGTGTGCAAGGTTTCCCCAAAAGAGAAATCCTCAGGGGGGGATACAGAAGGAATTGACTGTTCTGCATCCGAATCCTCAAAAGGGGAGTAAGAGTGTTCCTCTGCATCAGAATGCTCTGATGAAATGGATCCCTGATCAGAAGAGGGGGATTCTTCCTCCACTCTGGGTCTCTTGTCAGGAGGGGGTTGAGAACCTCTGATGAGAGTTATTAGATCCTCAGCCATTTTAAGCATCTGTTTCTTAGGCATGGGTCCAGGAGATGGGCCTTGAGCAGCAGGCCTAGTGTGATGCCTGGCTGCTTTGGATTTAGTAAAGGCCTTAATAGAAAAAGAAGATGAAGGCCTAAATACACCATGGGTGGAGGTGGATCTGTCCACATTAGTAGGCTCGACATAAGCCGGGGCTTCGGTTGTAGTCTGGGAAAGGGCTGATGACCCAGCGGTCTCGGGTACAGAAGACACCGCCAAAGGAGTGTCGTCGGTAGTCAGGGACTGCAAAGGCATCTCGCTGAGAACCGGACCACGTGTAGCCTGTTTCGGCGTGGTGTCGGTGGAGACCGCGGGCCTCACGTGTCGGTCCTTTTCCTTGCGTTTTTTGGATAAAACGGTAGTCGGAGTGTCCGACGACATTTTATAGTCAAAAGCTCTACCAAAAAAGTGTTGCGCGAACTCCGCCCAACGCTTGATAGTGCGTTTATTGAAGGTAGCGCAAAAGCGACAGCCCGAGACGTCGTGGTCTGGGCCCAAACAAGGTATGCAAAGGGAATGGAAATCCTTATGCGGTATTTGCTTCCCACAAGAAATACAATTATTAACTTTTTCTGACATCGGTCTGAGGCAAGAAAAGTTTCCCCAACGGGGGTACTTAGCTTTAATGAAGACTTCGGTTCCAAATATTTTCGTAAATCAGGAGCTGGCCAACCGGCACTTGCGAACTGCTTCTGCTTCGGGCACCGCGTGGCAAAAAAGACTGAAGAACATGGCGTCGGCTGTGTCTTATATACTCTGGCCTTCCTGACGTCAGAAGAGTAAGCGAGGACAACCGACGCCGGACCAAGACTTTGGAATTCGGCCGACCGAGGGACCGCCTGACGGCTGAAAACCCATCTGTGATTACTGCAGCTGTATGCACGATGAACATCAGTGAATACACTAACATCTACATTTATGGTAGGTACACAACTGTACTATGTTCATCGTGTTTCACTGTTGCAGTCATTACACTTGGGGAGAATCCCAAAGCTGAGGTTGGATGACTGGGTCTAGATTGGATTTGGCGAGGCTAACAAGCCCTGCAGAACTGCAGTGGCAAAGCCTGCTCTGGATTTGGAGTAGTGAGGTAGGTGGTAGTGCTTGGTAAAGGTGTGCACTGAGCTCCAGGTTGCAGCTTCTAAAATGTCTTTGGTTGGTACCCCTCTGAGGAAAGCTGCTGATGTGGCTGCTGCACTGGTAGAATGAGGCCTGATGCCCTTAGGCACAGATTTGCCATGCTGTGCATAACAGAAGTGGATGCAGTGTCCTATCCATTTGGAGATTGTCTGCTTTGTAATAGGCTTTCCTTGTGATCCTGCAGCATATGCTACAAACAGTTGCTCAGTTTTTCTGAAAGCTTTTGTTTTGTCAAAGTAAAATCGCAGCTGCCTGTGTATATCCAAAGAGTGCAGAAGTTTTCCCCTTTATTCTGGGGATTTGGGTAGAAAGTAGGCAAATGAATGGTTTGGTTTAAGGCCAAACTGGAGACCACTTTTGGCATGAATGTTGGGTTTGTCCTAAGAGAAACCCTGTCCTGACGAAAAATGAGGAAAGGTTCTACAGCCATCAATGCCTGTAACTCTGAGACTCTTCTTGCTGAAGTTATTGCTAGGAGCAGAGCAGTTTTCCATGACTGGAATTTAAGATCAGCTGTGCTGGCTGGTTCAAATGGAGGCAGAGTTAGTTTCTCTAAAACAAAACTGAGGTCCCAAGTTGGTACTGGTGCTCTTCTAGGGGGTCTTATATTCTTTGCCCCCCTGAGGTACTGTCGTAGCAGAGGATGTGAACAAATAGGAGGATCCGCACTGTAATGAGCTGAATTGGCAGAGGCATGGATTTTAATAGATGAAAAGGATAGGCCTTTGTTCGACATCTCAGTCAAGTATCGTAAAATCTGAGGTATATTAGGGACCAGTGGGTCGAGTGCTTGTGCCTGGTTCCAAGCACAGAATCTTTTCCATTTTTCTGCATAAGATTTCCTAGTGCTGGGCCTCCTGGCTTCCAAAATTAAATCCATTACAGCTTTAGAGAGAGTTGCAGTCTGAGTGGCTACAATATTCGCCATGCTGACAGGTGTAAGGTACTGAGTTGACTGCAGAATCTGATAGTTTTGCTGTGTCAGAGAGAGGGATTAGAAAAAGAGGCCAAGGTGGGTCCTGAGACAGAGTTTTTAGGATTGGATACCAGTGCTGGCGTGGCCAGTCTGGTGCAATTAGGATCATTTTTGGCCTCTCTAGTCTGACGTTTAGAAGTACTTTGGGGAGAAGAGGCATCGGAGGGAAGGCATAGACTGTCAGGTTTTTCCAGATGAATGATAGAGCATCCACTTTCCATGCTTGAGAGTGATAAGTCCTTGTGCAAAATGTCTGTATTTGGCAATTGTGAGGGGAGGCAAACAGATCTACATCTGGGCGTCCCCACTCCGTTGTTATCATGCTGAACACTTGTGGATTTAGCTTCCATTCGTGAGGATTCATGAGATTTCTGCTTAGTTAATCTGCTAGTGTATTTTTTGTTCCGGGCAGGAATTGTGCTTGCAGATATACCTGGTAGGTCAGTGCTGTGTTCCACAAAGTCATGGCTTGTCTGCATAGTGGGTAGGAATGCGTGCCCCCTTGCTTGTTTATGTACCACATAACTGTGGTATTGTCCATTTTTATTAGTAGTTGTCCTGGATGTATTAGGTCCTTGAAGGCTGTTAGGGCATTTTGTACAGCTAGCATCTCTTTTTGATTGATGTGAAGATGCATTTGTTCCCTGGGCCACGTCCCCTTAATACATTTTCCTGCCATATGTGCTCCCCAGGCATAATCCGATGCATCCGTTGTTATTGTCTGCCTGGCTGTGGGTAAGGTGAAAGGCTGTCACTTGCTGTGGTGACAGGCCTGGGACCACCATCGAAACTCCTGTTGTAGGCAGGGGATTAAGGTTACGATTGTCTTCAGGCTTTGACAATGCTGAGTCCAAACACTTTTTAGATACCATTGTAGTTTCCTCATATGCTGCTTTGCATATGGAATTAGTAGTATGCAGGATGCCATGAAACCCAGGGCCTGCAGAATTTTTCTTGCAGGGAGCTGGGTCTTTTTTGCCATCATTTGAAAGTAATGAGTCAGCTGCCTTTGTTTGTCTGGTGTGAGATAAGCCATCTGGGCAGATGTATTTAAGCTTGCACCCAAGAATATTATCTCTTGAGAGGCTACTAGTTTTGATTTCTTTTCGTTTACTGTGTACCCTAAGCAAATTAGTAACTTTTTTTTACAAACGCCAGGTGCTGTAGAAGAATGTCCTTGTTCTCTGCTTGAATAAGGCAGTCGTCCAAGTAGGGATATATTTGAATTCCTTTTTGTCTGCAAAATGCAATTACTGGAGCCAGGCATTTTGTGAAGACCCTGGGCGCAGTAGATAAGCCAAAGGGCAGTGCAGAGAATTGGCAATGCATTGAGCCTGCTATAAATCTGAGGTATCTTCTGCACGATTGTCTGATTGGGACATGCAGGTATGCCTCCTTGAGATCCAAAGTAACTAGCCAAGCCTCCTTGCCCAGCATGGGCAGAAGTTGTTGTAATGTTAAACAGTTTGAATTTTGGAACATACAGGAAGGTATTTAAGATTGACAGGTCCAGTATTGGTCTCCAAGCTTTGTCTTTTCTGGGTACTAAGAAAAGTCTTGAGTAAAATCCTTGTCCCTGTTCTTCTTGTGGAACTTTTTGAATAGCTCCCATTTCCATAAGAGCAGCAATCTGTTTTTGTGCCTCTGCCCATTGGTTTTGTGGCAGGTTTGGCATACCTTTTAGTTTTGGAAGCATGTGGAAGTGGAACCTGTACCCCTGAGAAACTATATTCAGCACCCATTGGTCTTGGGTGATCATGTGCCAATTGTTTGAGAAAAGTGCTAGCTTTCCCCCTAGGGGTGCTAACAACTGGTAAGAGTTTGGCATTTGCAGAGGGAAGTCATTGTGATTGTTTCCTATAAGGTTGTGATTTGTCTTCTCCTCCTTTGGGGGCTGAAGCACCCCATTGCGTAGGTCTGTAGGAGCCTTGGGGCTGAGATCTGCCTCTTGGGTGTCTGTATCTGCCTCTTTGTGGCCTGACACTGGAAAGGACCAATTTTTTGAAGGACAGTTTCTGCTAAATCTAGGTGGCTGAACCTGTAAGAAATCTTTCACCATTTGGATTGACTTTGCTTTATCCTCCATTTTCTTTAACACCTCTTCTGCCTTAACACCAAACAAAGTATCATGCTGCAGTGGTGCATCCAATAACTTTACCTTAACATGGTCAGGTAAACTTTATTTCAACCAAGCATGTCTTCGAATAACTGAGCCTGTAACTGCGGCTCTACAAGAAGCCTCAAATGAATCAAAACCACATTGCAGAGTATGCTTTCCCACTTGTTCAACTGCATGCAACAATTCCTGCATTTCTTTACTGTCTGGACTTTCTGTATTTGTAACCATTTTCTGCTTTAACAATAACATGAGATACTGTTGATATTTAAGCATGTGAAACTGACAGTTTAAAGCTCTTACAGCTAAAGTAGCAGAAGTGTAAACTTTTTCCCCCCATCTGTCCAGAGCTCTGGAATCCCTATCTGAGGGGACAGGATTTTTGGCAGTGGAAGCTTTAACCCCTTTAGGACCCTGAGAAATTCTTTCTGGGTCTGCAGCGGGGTTTTTGTAAAGGAATTTATGAGAGTCCGGAAAGTACAGTTTTGTACCTACCATAAATGTAGATGTCCGATAGGAATGCATCTGCAGTCCTTACAAATGGGTTGTCCTGTCGTCAGGCAGCCCTTCGGTCGGCCGGATTCCAAAGTCTGGGCCTGGCATCGGCTGGTGTCGCACTTCACCCGATGTCATTGCTGCAGTTATTCGGGTATAAAGGCATCAGCCGACGCCATTTTCCTCAGTGTTTCTTGCCCCAGATGCCAGGTGCCCTCTAGGAAGGCTAAATTTGGATGAATGCCAATGATTCCAAATATTAGAGAGCAAACAAAAAATAAGCATGTATGTACATATATACAAACAAATACACCATAATAGATTCCCCCAGCTAGCTATAAGAGGGGCAAATACCCTAGGAGTACCACAGAGGGGAAGGAGGGTGGGTAATCCTGACTGCAGATGCATTCCTATCGGACATCTACATTTATGGTAGGTACAAAACTGTACTATGTCCTTCAAGGATGCATCTGCAGTCCTTACAAATGGGTAGAATACCATAGCCAAACTGGGGAGGAGGAAAAATAGAATTATGGTGTAGTTAAGATCCCTTGCAAAACAGCAGTGGCAAAACCTGCTCGGGATCTAGAGTATAAAGGTAAATTATAATGTTTGGCAAATGTATGCACGGAGCTCCAAGTAGCAGCCTCTAAAATGTCTTTGGTAGCCACTCCTCGTAGAAAAGCTGTGGTAGTGGCTGTAGCTCTTGTAGAGTGAGGCCTGATGTTTTCTGGAGTTTTCTTTCCATGGTAGGAGTAACAAAATCTAATGCAATTTCCTATCCACTTAGATATTGTCTGTTTTGAAATTGCTTTCCCTTCCATTCCTGTTGCATATGCTACCAGTAGCTGGTCAGTTTTTCTATTGCTCTTGGTCCTGTCCAGGTAGTAGCGTAATTGTCTGTGTACATCCAAGGTATGCAACAGTCTTTCGCCCCTGTTCTGTGGGTTGGGGAAGAATGTAGGTAGGTAGATAGCCTGATTTAAAGATACTCTGGAGACCACCTTAGACATAAAAGTAGGATTTGTTCTCATGGACACTCTATCTTGATGGAAGATCAGAAAGGGCTGTACTGCCATTAATGCCTGTAGCTCAGAAACCCTTCTTGCTGAAGTGATTGCCAGCAGGAAAGCAGTTTTCCATGATAAGTATTGTAATTCTGCTGTTGCTGCTGGTTCGAAAGGAGGAAGTGTCAATTTTTCTAGCACAAAGTTCAAGTCCCATGCAGGTAATGGTAGCTTCCTAGGTGGTTTTACATTTTTAATTCCTCTCAGAAACTGCCTGAGCAGAGGATGTGAGAAGACTGGAGGATCCAAGTCGTATTCTGCTGAAATAGCTGATGCATGAATCTTAATGGAAGAGTAGGACAGGCCTTTGTGGAAGAGCTCTGCCAAGTATTCCAGGATGTTGGCTATGTTTACCAGTGACACATCTTCCCCTTTAGCAGTACTCCAAATGAGATATCTTTTCCATTTTGCTGAATAGGTTTTCCTTGTTGAAGGTCTGCGAGCTTCCAAGATAATGTCTTTAACCCTTTGGGATAAATTTGGGTTAATTTGTCTTATGCAATGTTCCAGGCAGTCAGCTGTCAGAGTTTTCAGGTTTGGATGCAGGGTGTTGTAGTTGTTCTGAGTTAACAGCAAGGGAACTAGGGGTAGGGGCCATATCTGTTCCCGAGACATGCTCCTCAGTAATGGGTACCAATGTTGCCTTGGCCAGTCTGGAGCTATCAGAATGATCCTTGGACGGTCCTCTTTGATCTTCAATAGCACCTTGTGCATCAAAGGAAGTGGTGGGAATGCATATGCTGTCAGATTTTTCCAACTGAAGGATAGGGAGTCCACCTTCCAAGCCAGTGGGTGGTACATCCTGGTGCAGAATTTCTTTCGTTGGTGATTGCGTGGGGATGCAAATAAGTCTATTTCTGGGAGTCCCCATTTTCTTGTAATGGTTTTGAAGATGTCCGGATGCAGCATCCATTCGTGGGCATCCGTGGTAGTCCTGCTTAATATGTCTGCTAGAGTGTTTTCTTTCCCTGGTACAAAGATTGCTTGTAACTGAATGTTGTAACTCAGGGCCACATTCCAGAGGTCCAGGGCCATCCGGCATAGAGGGTACGAATGTGTGCCTCCCTGCTTGTTGATGTACCACATAACTGTGGTGTTGTCTGTCCTTATCATCAATTGACCTTGTCGAAGAAATGGTCTGAAAGTCTGAATTGCCAGTTTTACTGCCAGCATTTCCTTTAGGTTTATGTGTAGGTGCAGCTGCTCTTGAGTCCATAAACCTTGTATGCACTTGTCCAGCATGTGGGCTCCCCAACCGAGGTCTGAGGCGTCCGTTGTGATGGTTTGGCTTGGTTGAGTGCTGTGGAAGGGCAATCCTTTGTTTGATTGACAGGCCTGAGCCCACCATTGGAATTCTTGCTTCAGGCATGGAATTATTGGGATTTGGGTTTCTAGGCTGTGCTTGTGTTGAGACCATAAATTCCTTAGGTACCACTGTAGCTTTCTCATATGCAGTCTGGCATGTGGGACCAATATTATGCATGATGCCATGAAGCCCAAGGCTTGCAGAACTTTTCTTGCTGTTAGATGGTTTTGCTTTGTTAATGCCAAGAAGTAGAGAGGGAGTTGCTCCTGTTTTTCTACTGTTAGGAATGCCATTTGTTTGGATGTGTCCAGCTCCGCACCCAAAAGGTTATCCTTTGGGATGGTATCAGCCTTGACTTTTTTATATTGACTGTATATCCCAGGGCTTGTAGAAGGTAAATGACCCTTTTCAAGTCTTCTGCTAGCTTGTTTTTGTTGTCCGCTTGTATCAGGCAGTCGTCCAGGTAAGGGTAGATTTGGATTCCCTGAAGCCTGCAATGAGCGATTACTGATGCCAGGCATTTCGTGAACGCTCTGGGCAGTAGATAAGCCAAAGGGCAATGCTGAGAATTGATAATGCTCTGATCCTGCAAGAAATCTGAGGTATCTTCTGCAATTTGGTCGTATGGGGACATGCAGGTATGCCTCCTTGAGATCTAGAGTTACCAGCCAAGACTCCTTGCCCAGCATGGGAAGAAGCTGCTGTAGGGTCAGCATTTTGAATTTTGGAACAATGAGAAATGTGTTTAAAGCGGACAGATCGAGAATAGGTCTCAATTTGCTTTCTTTCCTTGGTACCAGGAAGAGTCTGGAGTAAAAGCCCTTTCCTTGCTCCATATATGGTACCTTTTCCACAGCTCTCATCCTTAATTGATTTATTTGTTTTAGAGCTTCTGCCTTTTGATTTGGAGGTAGGTTTGGCATTCCTCTCTTCCCTGGTAGAATATGGAAATGAAACCTGTAACCTTGGTCTATTGTCTGCAAAATCCACTTGTCTCTTGTGATATAATGCCAGTTTTTTGAAAATAAAGCTAGCTTCCCGCCTAAGGATGCTTCTAGTTGTTCCCTGGTAGGCGGTGCCAGAGCCAAGTCACTGTGATTGTCCTGTAGTAGTGGTGGTGGCTGTGTCTGTGCCTCGCTGGTTGTTACCCTGCCACTGGCGTCCCCTGTAGGCACCCCTGGATTGGCTTCTGCCTCTTGAACGCCTATTCCTGCCTCTCTGTGCTCTGGAGGAGTCTGGAAAGGACCAATTCTTTGAGGGCCAATTCCTGCTAAACCTTGGAGGTTGGACCTGTAAGAAATCTTTCACTGTCTGGACAGATTTTGCCTTCTCTTCCATCTTCTTCAGCACCTGTTGTGCAGGAGAGCCAAACAAATTGATCTTGTCCATGGGAGCATCTAATAGTTTTGATTTGACATGGTCTGGTAAGGCCTGCTCTTTTAACCATGCATGCCTTCTGATAACTGTGCCAGTCATGGCTGATCTAAAGGAAGCCTCCAGTGCATCATAGCCGCGTTTCAAAGAATGGTTACTAACTTGCTGAATGTTATGTACCATTTCCTGAACATATTTCTTGTCCAAAGGTTCATCAGAGGACAGTTTTTTGGTTAACTGGTATAGCATAAATTCTTGATACTGGATCATGTGAAATTGACAGTTCAAGGCCCTAGCTGAAAGAGTAGCAGAAGTGTAAACTTTTTTACCCCATCTCTCTAAGGACCTGGATTCCCTTTCAGAGGGGAGGGTTTTTTTGGCAGAGGTAGTTGCTACAGCCTTGGGTCCCTGGGAGATAGTCTCGGGATCTGCAAAAGGAGCCTTGTATAAATGGTGATGTGTGTCCGGGACCCTGTAGTACCTATCGGGCTTAGCAGGGGCCGGAGGTAGTGAATCAGGAGCAGTACAAGCATCATTAAATGCATCATCTACAACAGAAAGAACTGGAGGTATAGCTAAAGGCCTACGTTGTGGTAAATGCAAAAAGGTTCTAAGCCTTTTTCTGGAGTCTGAAAAATCTTGGCCCTGCCACTGAAATTGTTCCCTCATAGCATGCAAGGTTTCCCCAAAGGAAAATTCCTCAGGCGGAGAGGCAGACGCGATGGACTCTTCAGCATCAGAGTCTTCATAAGGGGAAAAAGGAGCCTCTGGAGGGTCTGTATTATCTGAATCATCAGAGGAATCATCTGTGGAAACTGGCTCAGGGGGCTCTGCTCTAGGCCTCTTATCTGGAGGTGGGTGAGAGGCCCTGTCTGGGTGAGGTTGGGATCCCCGGATTAAAGAAATGAGATCCTCTGCTAGACTAAGCATTTGGGAACTGGAGCTAGGCCTGTGAGAGGGGGTCTTAGGCACAGATTTAGTAGCTTTAGCTGCTTTAGCCCTGGCAAAGGCCTTAATGGACATGGCTGCAGGTGGCCTAGCAGCTCCACGTGCAGGGGTTGAAATATCCAAGGGAATAGTGTCAGATAATTCCTGAGAAACCACAACTGCAGGTTGGATTTCAGAAGCCGATTCCACCAGGTTGGAAGAGGCCTCGGTAGAAGGTAAGTTTTCGGCTGAAGGAAGAACCGCTTGCTCGGTTTCAGCCGAAACCGAGACACTCGCGGTTGGCTTAACCGCGGTTTCGGCCGAAACCGCGGACCGCGAGTGTCGGTCCTTTTCCTTACGTTTTTTGGATATTTGCGAAGTCGGAGGATCCGACGGCATAATATAAGCAAAATCGGAGCCGAAAAACTGCTCAGCAAACTCCGACCGACGTCTAAGCGTCCGTCGGTTAAAAGAAGCACAGGTTAGACAAGCTGCTACGTCGTGGTCTGGGCCTAAACAAGGTAAGCAGTAAGAGTGGAAATGTTTATGAGGTATTTGTTTCCCACAAGTTAAACAGTTATTCACTTTTTCTGACATCGGCTGAGGCAAGAAAGAGTCCCCAATGGGGTACTTAGCTTTTTAGAAGTCTTCGGTAGTAGTAGAAGTATTCGGTAGTAGTAATCTCTGGTTCTGACCGACCGGCACTTGCGAACAGCTTCTGCTTCGGGCACCACGCGGCAAGAAAGACTGAGGAAAATGGCGTCGGCTGATCCCTTTATACCCGAATAACTGCAGCAATGACGTCGGGTGAAGTGCGACACCAGCCGATGCCAGGCCCAGACTTTGGAATCTGGCCGACCGAAGGGCTGCCTGACGACAGGACAACCCATTTGTAAGGACTGCAGATGCATCCTTGAAGGACATCCCTGTAGTACCTGTCTGGCTTTACTGGTGCAGGGGGTAAAGAATCTGGAGACAGACTGGATTCAGTAAAGACATCATCTACAATATCAAGCACAGGGGGGCTTAGCCAGGGGCCTGTGCTGAGGAAGTAAAAGGAAATCTCTGAGCCTTTTCTTGGATTCTGAGTAATCCTGGCTCTCTCAGTGGAAATGCTCCCTCATGGTGTGCAGGGTTTCCCCAAAAGAATAATCCTCGGGAGGTGAGGCAGAAGGGATGGACTCTTCAGCATCAGAGTCCTCATAAGGAGGGAGAGAGTAATCCTGATCAGAACAAGACTCAGAGGAAATGGAAACTTGATCAGAGGAATCATAATCAGTGTCTTGCCTAGGCCTTTTGTCAGGAGGGGGATGGGAGCCCCTGATTAAAGTAATAAGGTCTTTGGCCATTTTTAGCATCTGTTTCTTTGGTATGGATGACTGTTCTGGAGAATGCTGCACTTGTTTCCTTGTCTTTGACTTTGCCTTTATTGCTGTGGTAGTCTTAATTGTAAGTTGTGAAGGTCTGAAGATGCCCTCAGAAGCCTGTGCCTGCTCAGCGGCTCCGGACCCATCTGAGGGCATAGTTTGCGTAGGCCCAATACCTTGAGTTTCCACAGGCCTCGGGGCCTCCACGTGGCTGTCGGTTATGGCCTGTGACTCTGAGGTAGTGGGTGTCAGGGGCTGCGAAAGCGCCTCACTGAGAACTGGCGACTGGCCTAGAAGAGGCTTTGTCGGTTTTGGACCTCGAATGCCTGTCTCTTTCTTTGTCTTTGCGTTTTTTATATATTCCGGTCGCCGGCTGATCTGACGGCATTATATAGTTAAATCTTCGTCCAAAGTAATGTAAAGCAAATTCAAACCGACGTTTAATAGTGTGTTTATTGAATCTAGCACAAAACTGACAACTAGTAATGTCGTGATCAGGGCCTAGGCAAGGAATGCAGTAAGAGTGAAAGTCCTTATAAGGTATTTGCTTCCCATAAGAAATACAATTATTAACTTTTACTGACATCGGTCTGGAGCAAGAAAAAGTTTCCCCAACGGGGAACTTAGCTTTATTGAAGACTTCGGTTCTGAAATTCAATTTTGAAAATCTCAGGAGTCGGCTGACTGGCACTTGCGAACTGCTTTTGCTTCGGGCACCGCACGGCAAGAAAGACTGAAGAAAATGGCGCTGGTTGCAACTTTTATACCCCTGGTGCACTGACGTCAGGGAAGAGGTGACAGCAACCGACGCCGGACCAAGACTTTGGAACTCGGGCCGACTGCGGGTCGCCTGCCGGCGGATAACCCAAGTGTAATGACAGCAACAGTGAAACACGATGAACATCAGTAGCCCCAGTCGGAGCCAGTCCTGTAAGGGCAATGCCATATCACTGCCATCCAGAAAGGAAAGTTATTAGCTAAGAGGGGAAGGAGGATGGGAAGGATTACTGCAACATGGAATAGAAGGACATCTATGGTTATGGCAAGATTTTACACAACTTTTCTATGTCCTTCTAGTCCCATGTTGCAGTATTTTGCATATGGGTGAGTGCCAAAGCTCACTGAGGTTGGGGTGGTGGTCTAGAGGCAGGTTTCAGGAATCCATGCAAGGTAGCTCTGGCAAACCCTACCCTGGACCTGGAGATGAGGTCAAGCTTGTAGTGCTTGGTGAAGGTCTGGGCTGAGGATCAAGCAGCAGCTTCCAGGATAGAAGTGGTATCAAAACCCTTGAATAAGGCTCCTGAAGATGCCATTGCTCTTGTAGAATGATCTTTAACCGTCTCTTGCAGGTTCTTACCATGGAACTGGTAGCAGAAGGTAATGGCTTTTGAGATCCAAGTAGAAATAGTCTGCTTGGTAAAAGCATTCCCCAGAGCCCTGGGGTGAAAGGATACAAAGTTACTCAGTCTGTTTGATAGACTTGGTGTTGTGCAGGTAGAATCTGATCTGCCTGTGAACATCCAGGGAATGCAGCACCCTCTCACTGTCTCTTTGTGGGTTTGAGAAAAAACAGGTAGCTGAATGGCCTGATTAAAGGACAGGTCACTGACTACCATGGGCATGAAGGACAGATTTGCCATAAGGGTAACCCTATCTTTGTGGAAAAAGTACAGTTGTGTACACTTACCATAAATGTAGACGTTCGAGTGTATTCACTGTTGCAGCCATCACATTTGGGTTATCTGACTGCAGGTAGCCCTCAGCCGGCCTGAATACCAGAGTCTTCGGATTTCTGCGTCAGATGCTGTTGCTTCTTCTTTGACGTCAGGTCGTCAGGGGTATAAAACATGCAGCCGACGCCATTACATCAGTTTTTCTTGCCCCAGATGTGAGGTGCCACCATCATAGGGAGCAATTAAAAGGTATGGTAAAACCCCCATTAAAAGCAAATACACAAGAAAAAATAGACATACCAACCTTAAGGAGAGGTAGAGCCAAGAGAAGTCAGGGGGGCTGGAGGGAGGGTAACCAGGACTGCAACAGTGAATACACTCGAACATCTACATTTATGCCAAGTGTACACAACTGTACTATGTTCTTCATGTTTCACTGTTGCAGTCATCACATTTGGTTTGATTCCAAAAGCTAAGGAAGGGAGGAGGAAGTTAGAGTATTAGGGCCAGCTATTAATCCCTGCAAGACTGCAGTGGCAAATCCAGCACTGGATTTAGAAAAGATAGGCAAGTGGTAATTGCTTGGTGAAGGTATGTACAGAGCTCCAGGTAGCAGCTTCTAGGATGTCCCTGGTAGGGACCCCTATGAGAAATGCCGGAGTGGTAGTTGCAGCCCTGGTGGAATGTAATCTTATCCTGTGTGGGGTAGGTTTTCCATGGTGCTTGTAGCAGAAATAAATGCAATGGGCTATCTATTTGGAAATGGTTTGATTTGAAATGGCCTTCCCCTCTGCCCCTGAAACAAAGCTAACTAGCAGCTGCTCAGATTTTCTGGTAGGCTTAGTCCCATCCAAACAGAATCTAAGTTGTCTGTGCACATCCAGAGAGTGCAGTATTCATTCCCCTTTGTTTTGTGGATTAGGGAAAAAAGTAGGCAAATGAATGGATTGATTTAGGGCCACAGAAGACACGACCTTGGGCATAAAAAAAGGGTTAGTCCTAAGGGAAACCCTGTCCGCATGGAAGATAATGAAGGGTTCCACTGCCATGTGGGCCTGTAATTCAGACACTCTTCTTGCTGAAGTGATGGCTAGAAGGAAGGCTGTTTTCCAAGAAAGGAATTTCAACTCAGCTGTAGCCGCTGGTTCAAATGGGGGAAGAGTGAGCTTTTCCAATACAAAGGTAAGGTCCCAGGGCTGGTGGGAGCTCTCCTGGGGTGGTCTTAAATTTTTGGCCCCTCTAAGGAATTGTTTTAGCAAGGGGTGAGAGAAAAGGGGTGGCTCTGTATTATAATGTGCTGAAATGGAAGAGGCATGAATTTTAATTGACAAGAAGGATAGGCCCCTGTGGAGCATTTCTGTTAAGTACTGCAGAATCTGAGGTCAGCTGGGCACCATTGTGCCCATCTCCTGAGCCAGGCTCCAGGAACAGTATATTTTCCACTTTTCAGCATAGGATTTTCTAGTACTAGGCCTCCTTGCCTCCAGAATGACATCCAGCACCTGATTACTGAGGGATGCTAAGGGAGAGCTCAAGGAATTAGCCAGGCTGCAAGGTTCAGGGTTTGAAGCTGAGGGTCCAGAATCTGGTCCGCCTGCTGGGACAGCAGGTAAGAGGTCTGAGGCAGGTGCCATGGTTGTAGCAGTGCCATACTGCGCAAGAGGGGGTACCCGTGCTGTCGTGGCCAATCCGGCGCAATCAGTATTGTCCTTGGCTTGTCCTGTTTGATCTTTAGTAGAACCTTCAAGAAGAGAGGCAGAGGGTGAAAGGCATAAACTGAGAGGCTTTCCCAGGTAAAGGACAGCGCATCCACTTTCCAAGCTTGGCTGTGGGGAGTTCTTGTGCAGCCTTGTTCAACTGGTAGTTCTGAGGGGAGGCAAACAGGTCTATCTCTGGAGTCCCTCATTTGTTCCTCAAGAGGTTGAATATTTTGGCATCTAGTTTCCATTCGTGTGGGTCTATGAGATTTTTGCTTAAGTTGTCTGCCAGTGAATTTAGTATGCCTGGCAGGAATTGAGTTTGCAGGTGTACTTGGCATCTCAAGGCTGTGTTCCACAGAGCCATAGCTAGTCTGCAGAGAGGGTACACGAGTGGGTTCCCCCCTGCTTGCTTATGTACCACATAACTGTGGTGGTGTCTGTCTTTACCAATAGTTGTCCTGGGAGAATACGGTCTTTGAAGGCTGTCAGAGCATTCTGTACAGGTAACATTTCTTTTTGAATGATATGCAGGTGCATCTGTCTTGGGTTCCATTTGCCCTGAATGCACTGCACTGCCATGTGAGCCCCCCATGCACAGTCTGATGCATCTGTTGTTAGGGTTTGGGCGGCAGGGGGTAGAGTGAAAGGGAGTCCCTTGTTGTGGTAGCAGGCCTCTGCCCACCAAAGGAACTCTGTCTTGATACAAGGAATGATAGAAAAAATAAGTTATGTTCTTACCATAACGTTCCATGTGAGTTGTTCTTCTCGCCTTTGTTCTTACACGTGGGTTCGGAGCCAAAGCCGAGCCATTGGCTCCGAGTCGGCCGCTTTCCAAGCTCCAGATCTCTGAGAAGCTCAAGACACAGTCCCTATCCCATGATGCTCTGCTGCCAAACCCCAGATCTAGTTTGCTGAACCCAGAAAGGAACAGCAATAAGAAACTCAATATAACAAGTAACTATTTACAAATTGGTTAAAGGATTACTGGATGATAAGAGGATATTGACAAGAGTAACCAGACCACCAGTCATACCAGTTCTTCCAGAATCTGGAGGGGGAAGGTGGGAGGGAGTGTAAGAACAAAGGCGAGAAGAAAAACTCACATGGAACGTTATGGTAAGAACATAACTTCTTTATGTGAAGTTGTTCAATCTCCCCGTTTGTTATTACACATGGGTAGCGTCCCAAGCACCCTAATCATGGGCGGCTCAAGGGAGTACATTCCTGAGAACAGTGGAACCAAAGGAAGCCCTGTCCCTGTAAGCCCTTGTCCACTTTGTAATGTGTAATAAACGTATGAGGTTTGGACCAAGTAGCTGCAGCGCAAATGGTGTCCAGAGATAAAAGAGCTGCGTGAGCTAAGGACATAGAAACAGCCCTGGTAGAATGAGCTTTCACTTCACTCTCTAAAGGTTGATGGGATGAAGAATATACAAACTTTATACAATCAGAAAGCCATTTGGACAACGTAACTTTGGATTCCGAAAGGCCTTTCTTATTTTCTGCATGGGACACAAATAGTTGATCTGTTTTACTGAATTCTTCTGTTCTGTCCAAATAAAATCTCAATTGTCTGTGAACATCAAGCTTATGCAACATGTGTTCCAATTTAGTGGTATGATGTCTGAAAAAGGTGGGAAGTTCAATGGACTGGTTCAAGTTTGCTTCAGAACAGACTTTCGGAAGGAAGGATGGGTTAGTTCTTAGATACACCCTATCGGGATGAAAGACCAAATATGGGGGCGTAATAGCGCCTGAAGTTCAGAAACTCTACGCGCTGAAGTAATGGCCACTAAGAAAATTGTCTTTCAAGAAAAGAAGGAACTTCAACAGACAAGAAGATGCCACCTCAAAAGGGGGAAGCATGAGTTGGGACAGCACCAAATTTAGATTCCAGGGAGTGATTGGGTGTCCAAGGTGATGAGTCCCTTTCAAAAAGGCCTTGCATAATCTGTGGAATATAATGTTAGAAGCTCTGCATCCCACATGGAAGTTAGCTATGGTAGCCAGTTGAACCCTTACAGTAGCGGCTGCCGCTCCATCGTGGAAAAGTGAAGTAAAAAACTCAAGAATGCTATGAATAGGGGTGGTAAAGGGATCAATTCCATGCTGAGAGGCCCAATGATTGAATTGTTTCCATTTACTGTTATAAAGCCTCCTGGTGGAGACTTTATGAGAGGAAACCGGAATATGCTGACCCGCAGGGGATAAATCATGAGACTTGGCTAGATTGGGAAGTGGAGCAGCCAAGCTGTCAGTTTGAGGGATACAAGAGAGGGGTGAAGAACTCTCGACGAATGAGTCAGAAAGTCTGGCACTGGGTCCAGGACCCAAGCTTCTTCCACTTGATATCGCTGAAGGAAGGGGAACCAAATCTGCAGAGGCTAAAAAGGGGCTATCATGATAACAGTCCTTCCTAGGCTTTTGGCTTTCTGCAAAAATTTGGGGATGAGTGGAAAAGGGGGAAAGGCATATAGGAGGCCCGAGGGCCAATCGTGTATGAGTGCGTCCCTTGGGATGTCCCCCAGTGGAGGGTACAGGGCAAAGTAGCTTCTGCATTTAGCATTCATTGGAGATGCAAATAGGTCGCAGCAAGGCTGGCCCCATCTGTGGAATATCCTTTCTGCCACTTTTTCTTTGAGGGACCACTCGTGGGGTAGCAGAATGGCTCTGCTCAATTTGTCCGCTATCACGTTGGATGACCCCGGGATGTGCGTTGCTATCAGGAAGCGCCCGGTGGATGCAGCCCACTGCCAAATTCTCAGGGCCTCTCGACATAAGGGGTAAGATCTAGTTCCCCCTTGCTTGTTGATGTAACAGACCACCGACATGTTGTCTGTCTGCATTGCAATAATCTCTCGAGGTAGAGAGGCGTGAAAGTGTTGCAACACTAGGAACACCGCTCTCAACTCCAAGACATTGATGTGCAAGCTGAATTCCATCTCTGACCAAGTACCTTGGACAGTTCTTTCGTGATACAGCCCCACCCCCCCCTATCAGGGAAGCATCCATGGTTACTGTGGCTGTGGGAAGGGGAAGTACAAACTGACGACCTACAGTCACTTGATGGCTGTTCAACCACCAAAGGAGGTCCTTTTTGCAATTATTTGTCAGCAGAATCTTCCTTTGTAAATACCCCATTTGATGGCTCTTCCTTGTTTGGGCCCAAAGTCAAGGAGACACTCACTAGGAGTGAGCAGGAAGGAAAGACTATCTGCCGTAGGAGTCTGTTTTTCCACCCCACTGGAAGTTGTTGATAAGACCACTGTGTGAAGATTAACCACTGGAGTATCCTCATGTGCATACACCCCAGAGGAACCGCTATGAGAGTTGCTGCCATGATGCCCAACAGTTTCAGAACTTGGAATGCAGGGACCTTTTTTTCCATTAATAAAAGGGACACTTGGGTTTCTTAAAGAGATTACTCTTCCTTGAGGCAATTTGACCACAGCGGTGGTACTGTCTAAATCTGCTCCTATAAAAGAAATATGCAGCGATGGCGATAAAGCAGATTTTTCGAAATTTAAGGTTATGCCCAACTGGAAGCATAGGTTGATAGTGTAAATCCCTGGCTTGAATCAGTTGATGCCTGGTGGTGGCGGTGAGGAGCCAGTCGTCGAGATATGGAAACACCCAGAATCCCAAACATCTCAGGTGAGCCGTGACAACTGCCATGCATTTGGTGAACACTCTGGGGGCTGTGGCGAGACCAAAGGGCAGAGCTCGGAATTGGTAGTGACTGTCCCCCAGCCGGAAACGCAAGTGATCTCTGGATGGCCTGGCCATTTTTATGTGGTAGTATGCATCCTTGAGATCTA
The DNA here is from genome assembly GCF_019279795.1 of Protopterus annectens. Taxonomy (NCBI): domain Eukaryota; kingdom Metazoa; phylum Chordata; order Ceratodontiformes; family Protopteridae; genus Protopterus; species Protopterus annectens. The sequence continues at coordinate 402,382,671 of NC_056736.1, forward strand.
TCGAGCACATCCAATCGCCCGTTTTGAGAAAGGAGATTATCAACTGAGGCGTGACCATCCGGAACTTTTCCTTTTAGACAATGGAGTTGAGTTTGCTGAGGTCTAAGATGGGCCTCCTGTCCCCTGTTTTCTTTGGAACTAAAAAGAACCTGGAGTAAGTTCCGGATCCTATTTGGTCCACCGGAACTGGCTGGATGACTCTTTTTCCAGCAGCCTCTGAATTTCTACGGCTGCTAGATTCCGCAGACTGGGTGGAATGTCCGGGATTCTTGTCCGAATGGAAGGGAATTCTGAAAAGGGAATGATGTAGCCTCTGGTGATTATGCTTTTTACACAGGAATCTGATGTAATTCCTAGCCAGGCGTCTGGGTATAAAGCTAAGCGATCCCCGACTGCCTTCAGAGTAGGACGGTCGGGCCTCCTCTCAGGAGCGCTGATAGGGTTTGCCAGGGAACTGCTCCCTGTCACCCTGGTTTTGCGGACCCCCTCTGCTGCCTGGGCGGCGTCTACCATTATACCCCCCTACTCTGCCCCGGGAGGGGGTTTCACTACGTGTGTTCTGGAAAGCTCCATGGGACTTTCGGAACCACATTTTTCCACCTTTCTGCCCTTTGGGGTATTGGTCTAGTGGGGGTGGAAAAACAGACTCCTACGGCAGACAGAGTCTTTCCTTCCTGCTCACACCTAGTGTCTGTCTCCTTGACTTTGGGCCCAAACAAGGAAGAGCCATCAAATGGGGTATTTACAAAGGAAGACTTGAAGACTTCCGCAAAGGAGCATAAGCGCATCCGGGATTGTATTCGCTGAGCTATTGCTGAACCCGCTGCCCGGCTTGATCCCTCAGCTGCATAAGAAATGAGCCTCATGAATGAGTTTACAATGGAATTAAGGGTGCTAAGCTGTGCCGTCACTTTCTGGGAGACAGCATCACCTGTGTTGCCCTGTAGAGTATCTCCAAGCTCTTTTAGGAGATCTCGTTGAAGACGGGTAAAATGGGTTAAATAGTTAAGCAATCTCATTGCAAAAGTCGCAGAACTAAAGATGCGTTTTCCATATCTTGTCCATCATCCTGGAATCTCTATTAGGAGGATGGACAGAGGAAGAGGTGTCTGACATCTCTTTTTTGGTGGCCGCCGCCACCACCATGGCATCAACGGGAACTCCCTTTGTAAGAAAGGACTTATCCTGAGGGCAGGCGATAAATTTGTTGGGCCTCCGAGGGACCGGTTCCATAGAATCAGGAGACTCCCACGCCTTTCGAGCGATCAAGTCCATTAATTCATCGAAAGGCAGAGTAACCCAGGAGGTGGAGGGTTGAGACAAAGGCCTTCAGGAGCACCGACTCATCCTCAGTAGGGGTTAAGGGACTGCCAGTCACCCCCTCTGCCTTAGTATTTCAAGGATGTCTGCAAAAGAGACATCCTCAGAGGAGGACCGTGGGGACCCTTCTGATTCCTCCAAGGCGGTGTCTGATGTTAAAGATTCCTGGGGGGAATCTAAATGCCTCCTCTTACACAGTCTTTTCCTGGGGACTTCCATCAGTGGGGGCGTTTGGTGAAGTCTCAGTCAAGCAGGGGTCACCCAATGTGGTTACCTATTGCGCTTGGTCGCGCCGCTTATTGGGAACCTGTGGTGTAGAGATAGAGCATGGCCCTTTAGGGGAGGAAGAGGAAGGATCCGAAGAAGCAAGGGTCTTAGCAGACATGACCTTCCTCATGGCATCGAAGGCACCAGTTTCCCAACCCAAGGAGTCCGCCAGTTCTGAAGAAGATTACAGCCTCCCAAGGGCCGAGACCACAGGCTCCGAACCAGAGGACGGAACAGAGTTCATCTGCACCGAAGCCCCGAGAGGGAGAGTCAGAACCGAAGCGTCAGTTCGAGATCCCCCCTCAGAACCAGCGAGAGAATGTCGGTTCAGAGACACTCCGATCGGAACAGAAGAAGACAAGGTCGAAGGAGCCGAGAGCACTGGAACAGGCCTCGGCTCCGAGGGTTCCACCACTATCAGATCCTCTCTTTCTGGCTCCGAAGGCTCAACTGGCCTCGGAGGAGGAGCAGAACTCGTGGTAGGAGGGGTCGTGGGCTTCGAAGCCAACTGGGTCGAAGCTGCAAGCAATTTGGCCAGGGCCAGGTTCACCAAAAGTCTCTGTACTGCTCGGTCCACATCGATGTCAGAAAGGGTACCGGAAGAAAGTACAGTTTTGTACCTACCATAAATGTAGATGTCCGAACTGGATAGCATCTGCAGTCATAACAAATGGGTTGTCCTGTCGTCAGGCAGCCCTTCGGTCGGCCGGATTCCAAAGTCTGGGTCCGGCTTCGGCTGATGTCGCACTTCACCCGACGTCATCTCTGCTGGTCTTCGGGTATAAAGGCATCAGCCGACGCCATTTTCCTCAGTGTTTCTTACCCCAGATGCCAGTTGCCCTCTTGGAAGGCTAAATTTTGGATAAATGCCAATGTTTCCAAAAAAGTAGAAGGCAAACACAAAAAATAAGCATGTATGTACATATATACAAACAAATACACCATAAGAGACTCCCCCCCCAGATAGCTATTAGGAGGGTAAATACCCTAGGAGTACCACAGAGGGGAAGGAGGGAGGGTAATCCTGACTGCAGATGCTATCCAGTTCGACATCTACATTTATGGTAGGTACAAAACTGTACTATGTCCTTCATGGATGCATCTGCAGTCATAACAAATGGGTAGAATACCATAGCCAAACTAGGGGAGGAGGAAGAAAAATTATGGTGTAGTTAGGATCCCTTGCAGTACAGCAGTGGCAAACCCTGCTCGGGATCTAGAGTATAGAGGTAAATTATAATGCTTGGCAAATGTATGCACGGAGGTCCAAGTAGCCGCCTCAATAATGTCCTTGGTTGCCACTCCTCGTAAGAAAGCTGTGGTAGTGGCTGTAGCCCTTGTAGAATGAGGTCTTATGTTCTGTGGAATTGGTTTTCCATGGTAGGAGTAACAGAATCTTATGCAATTTCCTATCCATTTGGAGATTGTCTGTTTGGAAATTGCTTTTCCTTCCCTTCCTGTTGCATAGGCTACAAAAAGCTGGTCAGTTTTTCTGTTACTTTTGGTTCTGTCCAGGTAGTAGCGTAACTGTCTATGTACATCCAAGGTATGCAGCATTCTTTCCCTCTGTTTTGTGGATTGGGAAAGAAGGTAGGTAGGTGGATTGCCTGGTTTAAAGACACTCTGGATACCACCTTAGGCATAAATGTAGGATTTGTTCTCATGGACACCCTATCTTGATGGAAGATTAGGAAGGGTTGCACTGCCATTAAGGCCTGTAGTTCAAACCCTCCTTGCTGAGGTAATTGCCAGTAGGAAAGCAGTTTTCCATGACAGGTGTTGTAGATCTGCTGTTGCTGCTGGTTCAAACGGAGGGAGTGTCAACTTTTCTAGCACAAAGTTCAAGTCCCATGCTGGTAATGGTGGTTTCCTAGGAGGTTTTACATTCTTGATCCCTCTGAGGAACTGCCTGAGTAGAGGATGTGAAAAGACAGGTGGATCAAAGCTGTATTCCGCTGAAATAGCTGATGCATGTATCTTGATGGAGGAATAGGACAGGCCTGTATGTAGAAGCTCTGCCAAGTACTCCAGAATGTTAGCAATATCTATGTTCGACACATCTTTTCCTCTTTCAGTACTCCAAGCGACAAACCTTTTCCATTTTCCTGCATAGTTCCTTCTTGTTGAAGGTCTGCGGGCTTCAAGGATAATGTCTTTAACCCTTTGAGAAAGGTCTGGGTTAGTTGCTGCTATGTGATGTTCCAGGCAGTCAATTGCAAGGTTTTTAGGTTTGGATGCATGATGTTGTAGTTGTTCTGAGTTAACATCAAAGGCATCAGGGGTATTGACCACATTTTCTCCCGAGACATGCTCCTCAGCAATGGGTACCAGTGTTGTCTTGGCCAGTTCGGAGCTATCAGGATTATCCTTGGACATTCCTCTTTGATTTTCAGTAGTACCTTGTGCATCAAGGGAAGAGGTGGAAATGCATATGCTGTCAGGCCTTTCCATCTGAGGGATAGAGAGTCCACCTTCCATGCAAGTGGGTGGAATGTCCTTGTGCAGAATTTTTTGAGCTGGTGATTGAGTGGGGAAGCGAATAGATCTATTTGTGGCATTCCCCATTTTTTTGTGATGGCCTTGAAGATGTCCGGGTGTAGCATCCATTCGTGAGCATCCGAGGTGGTTCTGCTTAACATGTCTGCTAGGGTGTTCTCTTTTCCCGGCACAAATATTGCCTGTAACTGGATGTTGTGGCTGAGAGCCAGATTCCAAAGGTCCAAAGTCATTCTGCATAGGGGGTATGAATGAGTGTCTCCCTGTTTGTTGATGTACCACATGACTGTGGTGTTGTCTGTCCTTATCATCAAATGGCCTTCTTTGAGGAATGGTCTGAATTTTTGGATTGCCAGTTTTACTGCCAGCATTTCTTTTGGGTTTATGTGCAGGTGCAGCTGGTCCTGAGTCCACAATCCTTGTATGCATTTGTCCAGCATGTGCGCCCCCCATCCTAGGTCTGAGGCGTCCGTTGTGATGGTTTGGCTTGCTCGAAAGTTGTGGAAGGGTAAGCCTGGGTTTGACTGGCATGCTTGAGCCCACCATAGGAACTCCTGTTTTAGGCATGGGATTAGTGGTATTTCTGTTTCTAAGCTGTGCCTGTGCTGAGACCATAAATTCTTTAGGTACCACTGTAGCTTTCTCATATGCAGTCTGGCATGTGGGACCAAGATTATGCATGATGCCATGAAGCCCAAGGCCTGCAGAACTTTTCTTGCTGTTAGTTTGTTCTGCTTTGTTAATGCCAAGAAGTAAAGAGGGAGCTCTTTTGTTTTTCTGCAGTTAGGAATGCCATTTGTTTTACTGTGTCCAATTCACTCCAAGAATGTTCTTGTTTGGGATGGTATCAGTCTTGACTTTTGTAAATTGACTGTGTATCCCAGGGCTTGTAGCAAGTAAATGACCCTTTGTAAATCTGTTGTCAGTTTGCTTTTGTTGTCCGCTTGTAACAGGCAGTCGTCCAGGTATGGATAAATTTGGATTCCCTGTACTCTGCAGTGAGCGATTACTGATGCCAGGCATTTTGTGAATACTCTGGGCGCAGTAGATAAGCCAAAGGGCAATGCTGAGAATTGATAATGCTCTGATCCTGCAAGAAATCTGAGGTATCTTCTGCAATTTGGTCGAATGGGGACGTGCAGGTATGCCTCCTTGAGATCTAGAGTTACCAGCCAACACTCCTTGCCCAGCATGGGAAGAAGTTGCTGTAGGGTCAGCATTTTGAATTTTGGGATAATGATGTATGTGTTTAAGATGGACAGGTCAAGAATAGGTCTCCAACTTTTCTTTTCTTGGCACTAGGAAGAGTCTGGAGTAGAATCCTTTGCCCTGTTCTGTTATTGGTACTCTTTCCACAGCTCTCATCTTTGTTAATTCCGCTATCTGCTGCAGAGCTTCTATTTTTTGATTTGGAGGCAGGTTTGGCATTCCTCTTTTTACTGGTAAGGTGTGGAAGTGGAACCGTAGCCTTGGTCTATGGTTTGCAAAATCCACTTGTCTTTTGTGATATAGTGCCAATTTTTGAAAATAAGGCTAACTTTCCGCCTAATGGTGCTGCTATTTGCTCCTGGTAGGCGGAGTCAGAGCCAAGTCACTGTGATTGTCCTGTTGCAGTGGCAGTGGTTGTGTCTGTGCCTCGGTTATTGCCTTGCCACTGTCGTCCTCTGTAGGCACCTCCTCTGGATTGATTTCTGCCTCTAGAGCGTCTATTCCTGCCCCTTTGGGATCTTGTGGAGTCAGGAAAGGACCAATTTTTGGCAGGCCAGTTCCTGCTAAACCTTGGGGGCTGAACCTGTAAGAAATCTTTAACTGTTTGTACCGATTTTGCCTTTTCTTCCATTTTCTTCATTACCTGCTGGGCAGGTGTACCAAATAGACTGGCCTTATCCATAGGAGCATCTAATAGCTTTGCTTTAACATGATCCGGTAAGACCTGTTCTTTCAACCATGCATGCCTTCTTATCACTGTGCCAGTCATGGCTGATCTAAATGAAGCCTCGAGTGCATCATAGCCACATTTTAAGGAATGGTTACTAACCTGTTGGATGTTATTCACCATTTCTAATACATATTTCTTATCTAAAGATTCATCAGAGGACAGTTTTTTAGTTAACTGATCAAGCATATACTCTTGGTATTGGATCATGTGAAACTGACAGTTTAAAGCTCTAGCTGAGAGAGTAGCAGAGGTGTAAACTTTTCCCCCATCTCTCTAAGGACCTGGATTCCCTTTCAGAAGGAATAGGGTTTTGCTGTGGTCGAGGCTACTGCCTTAGGCCCCTGGGATATAGTTTCGGGGTCTGCAAGTGGGGCCTTGTATAGGTGGTGATGAGTGTCTGGCACCCTGTAAAATCTATCTGGTTTGGCAGGGGCTGGCGGTAAAGAATCAGGAGCAGTGCAGACATCATTAAATGCATCATCCACAACAGGCAGTACAGGAGGTATAGCTAAGGGCCTATGTTGTGGTTAAGTGCAGAAAAGTCCTAAGCCTTTTTCTTGAATCTGAGAAATCTTGTCCCTGCCATTAGAATTGTTCTCTCATGGCATGTAAGGTTTCCCCAAAGGAAAATTCCTCTGGTGGAGAGGCAGCTGGAATGGATTTTTCAGCATCGGAATCTTCATAAGTAGAAAAAGGAGCCTCTGGCTGGTCTGTAATGTCTGAGTCATCCGCAGAATCATCAGAGGACACTGGCTCGGGGGGCTCTGCTCTAGGTCTCTTTTCTGGGGGCTGAGAGGCCCTGTCTGGGTGAGATTGGGATCCCCTAATTAAGGATATTAAATCTTCTGCCAGAGTAAGCATTTGTGAACTAGAAGTGGGCCTGTGTGAGGGGGGCTTAACAGGCACTGATTTAGAAGATTTGGCTGCTTTAGCCCTGGCAAAGGCCTTAATAGACATGGCTGCAGGAGGCCTAGCAGCACCACGTGCTGGGGTAGAGACATCCAAAGGGATGGTGTCTGATAAATCACTAGGAACCACAGTTGTAGGCAAAATTTCTGAGGCCGATTCAGGTAAGGTAACAGGAGCCTCAGTAGTAGTCATGGATTCGGCTGAAGATTGACCAGTTTTCTCGGTTTCAGCCGAAACCGAGACACTCGCGGCTTGCTTAACCGTGGTTTCGGCCGAAACCGCGGACCGCGAGTGTCGGTCTTTTTCTTTGCGTTTTTTAACAATTTGGGTAGTCGGAGGATCCAACGGCATAATGTACGCAAAATCTGAGCCGAAAAACTGTTCTGCAAACTCCGACCGACGCCTAAGCGTTACGGTTGAAGGAAGCACAGGCGAACAGGCTGCTACGTCGTGGTCTGGGCCTAAGCAAGGCAGACAGTAAGAGTGGAAATCTTTATGAGGTATTTGTTTCCCACAAGTTAAACAGTTATTGACTTTTTCTGACATCGGCTGAGGCAAGAAAGAGTCCCCAACGGGTACTTAGCTTTTAGAAGTCTTCAAGTAGTATTCGGTAGTAGTAATCTCTGGATCTGACCGACCGGCACTTGCGAACAGCTTCTGCTTGGCCACGGCAAGAAAGACTGAGGAAAATGGCGTCGGCTGATGCCTTATACCCGAAGACCAGCAGAGATGACGTCGGGTGAAGTGCGACATCAGCCGAAGCCGGACCCAGACTTTGGAATCTGGCCGACCGAAGGGCTGCCTGACGACAGGACAACCCATTTGTTATGACTGCAGATGCATCCATGAAGGACATCGGGCCGAAGAAGCCACCAACCTAAGGATCGGAGACTTCAAAACCTCCGACACCGGCTCCAACACAATGTCTTGGCTCTGAGGTAAGATCTCGGTGCATGGCTCTGAAGGCTGTGGAGCCGGCGACAGAGTCTTGCCAGAGGTGCTCGGAGCTGAAGACTTGTGCTCCGAAGACACCTTAGACGACTTTGACCTCTTCGAGGACTTGGAGGTCTGGTCAGTCTTATCCAATGCATCCTGGAAGTCTGATTTCAACAGTTCTCTATCTACCAATTTCCTTCTCCTCTCTAATAACACCCTGCCACTGAAGGAATGGCAGATAGAGCAATCCTGTAAATGTAGCGGACCCAAACAATAAACACAAGAAATCTGATTATCTGTGATGGACATCTTTTGTCCACAGTCACACTTTTTTAAACCCATATTTTTGCTTCTCTGACATTATTGTCCAATCAGTCGTAATAACACCACAAAAATAGCTTAAAAAGTTCAGATTCCTGAACTGCAATAACTATAGAAGAGGGATACAATAAAGAAAAAACAAGCGGTCAATACAGGAATTAAAGAATATAAGGGGATAGGGTATTAAATCTGACAGAGTTCTGTCAAGTAGAGTAAATCAAGAAGGCTAAAGGCCTAGGAGCAAACCGCTCCGAACTAAAGGACAAAATACAAGCTTAGATACCTACTCTAAACCACAAAAAAAAGAAAAGGAATATGTGAAGCCTCACTAAGTATCAGATCCCTGACGGTTATTATAAAGTCTAAATATCCAAATATACAAGAAAAAAGATACTGGCCCGAGCTTCCTCTGAAGATCGTGCGATCCATTGCAGCGGAAAACTAGATCTGGGGTTTGGCAGCAGAGCATCATGGGATAGGGACTGTGTCTCGAACTTCTCAGAGATCTGGAGCTTGGAAAGCGGCCGACTCGGAGCCGATGGCTCGGCTTCGGCTCCAAACCCACGTGTAAGAACAAATGGCGAGATTGAACAACTTCACATTCTTGTTTCCAGGTCCTGAGAATGTTGACACCACAGGCGTTTTAGATACCATTGGAGTTTCCGCATATGCAGTCTTGCATATGGAATTAGTAACATTCAAGAGGCCATGAACCCCAGAGCTTGCAGTATTTTCCTTGCAGACAGCTGGGGTTTTGTGGCCAATAGTTTGAAGTAGGTTGTCAAGTAAACTTGTTTCTCTGGAGTGAGGAATGCCATCTAGGAAGTTGTGTTCAAGCTTGCTCCCAGGAATACAACTCATTGGCAGGGTACTAGGTGAAATTTATTTTCGTTGATGGTGTACCCCAGTGAAGTTATAAGTTCCTTTACGAATGCCAGGTGTTGTAATAGCAAGTCCTGGCTTTCTGCCTAAATCAAACAGTCGTCCAAATATGTGTAAATTTGAATATTTCTCTGTCTGCAAAATGCAATGGCTGGAGCTAGGCACTTTGTGAATATCCTGGGTGCAGTAGATAAGCCAAGGGAAGTGCAGAGAAAGTACAGTTTTGTACCTACCATAAATGTAGATGTTCGAGTGCTAATACAGCTGCAGTAATCACAGATGGGTTTTCAGCCGTCAGGCGGTTCCTCGGTCGGCCGAATTCCAAAGTCTTGGTCCGGCGTCGGTTGTCGTCGCTTACTCTTCTGACGTCAGGAAGGCCAGAGTATATAAGACACAGCCGACGCCATGTTCTTCAGTCTTTCTTGCCCCAGATGTCAGGTGCCCCCAAAAGGAAGGCAATACATAAGTAAAGCTTATCCACATATGCAAGCAATGCAATGTAATGCAAAATCAGTGTAAGCAAGCAAATAAAACATAACAGGATAACCCAGTCAGGAGGTATGAAGAGGTTGTTAGGCCCCATGCCCTAACCAAGAGGGAAGGAGGGAGGAACCTGTACTGCAGCTGTATTAGCACTCGAACATCTACATTTATGGTAGGTACAAAACTGTACTATGTTCATCGTGCATACAGCTGCAGTAATCACAGATGGGTAGAGTCCCAAAGCTATGCATAGGGTGGTAGGTACTATGAGGAACTGGGTTGAGCCAGAATGCCCTGCAAAACAGCAGTGGCGAAGCCTGCTCTTGTTCTGGAGTATAAGGGCAGGTGGTAGTGTTTTGTGAAGGTATGTACAGAACTCCAAGTGGCTGCCTCCAAAATATCCTTAGTAGGCACACCTCTGAGGAAGGCTGTAGAGGTTGGCTGTGGCCCTGGTGGAGTGAGATCTGATACCAGTAGGGACAGATTTCCCATGATAGGAGTAACAAAATCGTATGCAGTGGCCAATCCACTTGGAAATGGTCTGTTTGGTAACTGGTTTCCTTGAGCCCCTCACGGCATAGGACAAAAAGTTGTTCTGATTTCCCGAAGGACTTTGTTCTGTCCAAATAGTAACGTAGCTGCCTATGGATGTCTAAAGAGTGAAGCAGCCTTTCCCCTTTGTTTTGAGGGTTAGGATAAAAGGTAGGTAGGTGTATGGCTTGGTTTAAGGCTACCCTGGATACCACTTTTGGCATAAAAGATGGATTAGTACGAAGGGAAACCCTATCCTGATGGAAGATGAGGAAGGGCTGCATCGCCATGAGGGCCTGTAGTTCAGAAACCCTACGAGCTGAAGTGATGGCCAGAAGGAAAGCTGTTTTCCAGGACAAATATTGCAGATCTGTTGAGGCAGCAGGTTCAAAGGGAGGCAATGTTAATTTTTCTAGTATGTAATTAAGGTCCCAGGCTGGTATTGGTTGCTTCCTTGGAGGTCTTATATTCTTAGCCCCTCTGAGGAACTGCCGTAAGAGAGAGTGAGAGAATAAAGGAGGATCCGTGTTGAATTCTGCAGAAATGGCTGAGGCGTGTATTTTAATGGAAGAAAATGAAAGTCCACTGTTCAGCAGTTCAGCTAGGTACTGTAAAACCTGAGGCAAGTTCAATTTTCTAGGGTCCTGTCTTCTTTTCTCATTCCAGCAGCAAAACCGCTTCCATTTTATGGAGTAAGCTTTTCTTGTAGATGGTCTTCTGGCCTCCAAAATGACATCCTGCACCTCCTTGGAGAGTAGAGTCTGATGTGGTGTTAAGGAATTTTTCCACGCAGCGAGGTTGAGTGTTTTCAGCTGACTGTGAAGGGTTTTGTAGCTGTTCTGCGTCAGCAGAAGAGGTATTAGAGGCAGGGACCAGGGAGGAGTATGTGTTAGGCTCCTCAGGAGTGGATAGCAGTGTTGCCTTGGCCAGTCTGGAGCAATCAGTATCATCCTCGGTTTGTCTGTTCTTGCTTTCAAAAGCACCTTGGGCAGAAGAGGCAGAGGTGGGAATGCATAAACTGTCCATGTTGCCCAACTGAATGAAAGGGCGTCCACTTTCCAGGCCTTTGGATGGAAGGTCCTTGAACAAAACTTTTTCAATTGATGGTTCCTGTGGGAGGCAAAAAGATCTATGTCTGGCCTCCCCACGCTTGGATTATCTCCGTAAACACCTGTGGATGCAGCTTCCATTCGCGTGGATCTGTCATATTCCTGCTCAGAGTGTCTGCCAGTGTGTTTTCCAGTCCTGGCAAGTACTGTGCTTGAAGTTCGATTTGTCTTTCCAGAGCCAAGTTCCAAAGAGTCATGGCTAGTCTGCACAAGGGGTATGAGTGTGTTCCTCCTTGTTTGTTTATGTACCACATTACTGTGGTGTTGTCTGTTCTTATCAGTAATTGTCCTGGATGCAGGAAGTCCTTGAAAGCTGTAATTGCATTTATTACTGCTAGCATTTCTTTTTGATTGATGTGAAGGTGCTTTTCCTTTTGGGACCATCTGCCCTGAATGCACCTGTCCTTCATGTGCGCCCCCAGGCGTAATCTGAGGCGTCTGTGGTTATGACTTGTTTTGCTTGAGGCTTGCAGAATGGAAGGCCTGTGTGTACCATTGAAGTTTCCTCATATGCAGCTTTGCACATGGGATTAGAAGAATGCAAGATGCCATGAATCCCAGAGCCTGCAGAATTTTCCTTGCAGTAAGCCTGGTACTTTTTGCTAGTGTTTTGAAGTACTGAGATAATTGCCCTTGTTTTTCTGATGTAAGGTATGCCATCTGGGTGTTTGTGTCCAAGCTGGCACCCAGGAAGGTTATTTTCTGAGATGGTGTTAGCCTTGATTTCTCCTTGTTGATGGTGTATCCCAGAGAAAGCAGTAACCGTGTCACATATGCCAGATGTTCCAGTAGTATTTGTTTGCTGTCCGCTTGGATCAGGCAGTTGTCCAGATAAGGGTAAATTTGTACCCCTTGAAGTCTGCAATAGGCAATCACTGATGCCAGGCACTTTGTGAATACTCTGGGCGCAGTAGATAAGCCAAAGGGCAATGCAGAGAAATGATAGTGGATTGAACCTGCAAGAAATCTGAGGTATCTTCTGCAGCTTTGTCTGATTGGGACATGCAGGTATGCCTCCTTGAGGTCCAATGTTACCAGCCAAAACTCCTTGCCCAGCATGGGAAGAAGTTGCTGTAATGTGAGCATCTTGAATTTTGGTACGAGTAGAAATGTGTTTAGGATGGATAAGTCCAGAATGGGTCTCCAGTCGGTTCCTTTTCTTGGTACCAGGAAGAGTCTTGAATAAAAATCTTGACCTTGTTGGTGCGTAGGTACCTTTTGTATAGCTCTCATGTTTAGGAGCTTTGAAATTTGCAGTTGTGCCTCTACCCTTTGATTTTGTGGTAGGTTTGGCATGCCTCTCATTTTTGGAAGAGTGTGAAATTGAAATTTGTAGCCTCTGTTTATAATGTCCAGAATCCATTTGTCTGTTGTGACAATATGCCAATTGTTTGCAAATAATGCTAGTTTCCTCCCAAAGGTGCTGCCAGCTGAGACTTGCTTGGCATGGAAATGAGGGAGTCATTGGGTTTGCTTCCTGTATTGTTGTGCACTGTCTTCACCACCTCTTGGTGCTGGAGATTGCCATTGTCTGCCTCTATATGATCCTTGTGACTGCCCTCTGCCCCTTGTGCGTCTGTATCTACCTCTTTGGGGCTTGTCAGTGGCTGGAAAAGACCAGTTTTTTGAAGGCCAATTCCTGCTAAATCGTGGTGGCTGGACCTGTAAGAAAGCTTTGACAGTTTGCATAGATTTGGCTTTTTCTTCCATTTTCGTAGTATATCCTCAGCATTAGTACCAAAAAGTACATCCTTTTGTAAAGGAGCATCAAGAAGTTTAGCTTTCACATGATCAGGCAAATTTTGTTCCCTAAGCCAGGCATGTCTGCGAATGACTGATCCTGTAGCAGCCGCTCTACTGGAGGCCTCTAGGGCATCATAACCACATTGTAAGGTGTGTTTACCCACTTGTTCCGCACTATGCATCATATCTTGTAACTCTTTTAAATCTGGTTGTTCAGGTTGAGACATTTTGTTTTTTAATTGTGATAACAGGAACTGTTGATATTTAATCATATGAAACTGGCAGTTTAAGGCCCTCATGGCTAGGGTGGCCAAGGTATATACCTTCTTACCCCACCTTTCTAGAGATCTAGATTCCCTTTCTGCAGGAAGTGGATTCTTGGTAGTGGAGGCCTTTAATCCCTTAGGGCCTTGTGAAATGGTTTCAGGGTCAGCATTATGGCCTTTGTAAAGAAATTGGTGAGAACTGGGTACTCTGTAATATCTATCAGGCTTTACTGGTGCAGGAGGCAGAGAATCAGGATTAAGACAAGCCTCCGAATAGACATCATCCAGTACCTCCAAGACAGGGGGTATAGCCAGAGGTCTGTGCTGAGGTAACCAAAGAAATTCCCTAAGTCTTTTCTTGGAATCTGAAAAGTCTTGGCCTTCCCAATGGAAGTGTTCCTCAAGGTGTGCAAGGTTTCCAAAGAAAAATCCTCAGGGGGATACAGAAGGAATGGACTGTTCTGCATCCGAATCCTCAAAAGGAGTAAGAGTGTTCCTCTGCATCAGAATGCTCTGATAAAATGGATCCCTGATCAGAAGAGGGGGATTCTTCCTCCACTCTGGTCTCTTGTCAGGAGGGGGCTGAGAACCTCTGATGAGAGTTATTAGATCCTCAGCCATTTTAAGCATCTGTTTCTTAGGCATGGGTCCAGGAGATGGGCCTTGAGCAGCAGGCCTAGTGTGATGCCTGGCTGCTTTGGATTTAGTAAAGGCCTTAATAGAAAAAGAAGATGAAGGCCTAAATACACCATGGGTGGAGGTGGATCTGTCCACATTTGTAGGCTCGACATAAGCCGGGGCTTCGGTTGTAGTCTGGGAAAGGGCCGATGGCCCAGCGGTCTCGGGTACAGAATACACCGCCAAAGGAGTGTCGTCAGTAGTCAGGGACTGCAAAGGCGTCTCGCTGAGAAAGTACAGTTTTGTACCTACCATAAATGTAGATGTTCGAAGATCCACATTGCTGCAGTCCTTACACTTGGGTAGTCCACTGTCCTCGGTCGGCCCGAATATCAAAGTATTAGGCGGACGTCGGTCAAGGCGCTTAAGACTGACATCAGGACGTCAGGGTACAAATGCGCATGACCGACGTCATATCCTCAGTCTTTTCTTGCCCCAGATGTCAGAAGACCCTAAACAGAAAGGTCAAAACCAAAAGACAGCAAAAAACAACCAACCACCCTTGTACTAACCATATGTACAATATATACAATATTCACAATATGTACAACCCAAACCACACAACCGCCTCTAACTACAGAGGGGAAGGAGGGAGGGTAAATTGGACTGCAGCAATGTGGATCTTCGAACATCTACATTTATGGTAGGTACAAAACTGTACTATGTTCTTCATCTCACATTGCTGCAGTCCTTACACTTGGGTAGAATCCCAAAGCAGAGATAAGGGAGGATGGCAAAACTATAATGCAGTAGGAGCTGCCAAAATGTCCTGTAAAATTGCAGTGGCAAAACCAGCCCTCGATTTAGAGTAAAGTGGAAGGTGATAATGCTTAGAGAAAGTATGCACTGAACTCCAAGTAGCCGCCTCCAAAATATCTTTAGTTGCCACCCCCTTAAAAAAGCTGTAGAAGTGGCAGTAGCCCTAGTGGAATGAGGCCTAATCCCAGCCGGAATCTCCTTGCCATGATGGGAATAACAGAAAGCAATACAAAACCCAATCCACTTAGAAATAGTTTGTTTTGATGACCGGCGTCATATCCTCAGTCTTTTCTTGCCCCAGATGTCAGAAGACCCTAAACAGAAAGGTCAAAAACCAAAGACAGCAAAAACAACCAACCACCCTTGTACTGACCATATGTACAATATATACAATATTCACAATATGTACAACCGAAACCACACAAGCGCCTCTAACTACAGAGGGGAAGGAGGAGGTAAATTGGACTGCAGCAATGTGGATCTTCGGACATCTACATTTATGGTAGGTACAAAACTGTACTATGTTCTTCATCTCACATTGCTGCAGTCCTTACACTTGGGTAGAAACCCAAAGCAGAGATAAGGGAGGATGGCAAAACTATAATGCAGTAGGAGCTGCCAAAATGTCCTGTAAAATTGCAGTGGCAAAACCAGCCCTCGATTTAGAGTAAAGTGGAAGGTGATAATGCTTAGAGAAAGTATGCACTGAACTCCAAGTAGCCGCCTCCAAAATATCTTTAGTTGCCACCTTAAAAAGCTGTAGAAGTGGCAGTAGCCCTAGTGGAATGAGGCCTAATCCCAGCCGGAATCTCCTTGCCATGATGGGAATAACAGAAAGCAATACAAAACCCAATCCACTTAGAAATAGTTTGTTTTGACACAGGCTTGCCCTGAGAACCCAAAGCAAAAGAAACAAATAACTGCTGAGACTGCCTGAACCCTTTAGTTCTGCTCAAATAATATCGCAACTGCCTGTGTATATCCAAAGTGTGCAAAATCTTTTCCCCTTTATTTTGGGGGTTTGCATAAGAAGTAGGCAAATGAATAGTTTGGTTTAAAGCCACACTAGAAACCACTTTAGGCATAAAGGAAGGATTAGTACGCAAAGATACCCTATCCTTATGAAAAATTAAGAAAGGCTCAACTGCCATAAGGGCCTGTAATTCAGAAACCCTTCTCGCAGAGGTAATGGCCAACAAAAAAGCAGTCTTCCATGATAAATATTTCAACTCAGCAGTAGCTGCAGGCTCAAAAGGTTGTAGAGTGAGTTTCTCCAACACAAAATTGAGATCCCAAGCAGGAGTAGGAGCTCTCCGTGTGGGGTCTTATATTCTTTGCCCCTCTAAGGAATTGCTTAAACAAAGGATGAGAAAACAATGGTGGGTCACAGTCATAGTGAGCAGAAATTGCTGCAGCATGAACCTTAATAGAAGAGAAGGACAAACCTTTGTCCAGTAACTCAGTAAGATATTGAAGAGCCACACTTAAATTAGGCTTAGAAACATCGAATTCCTTTGCTGTACTCCAAAATAAAAATCTCTTCCATTTATCTGCGTACACTTTCCTTGTACTAGGCCTTCTGGCCTCCAAAATAACATTCAAAACTTGCTGTGGAAGCTGAGACCCTGCAGGGTTTAAAACAGAATATGCCAGGCTGTCAGGTGAAGAGAGTGAAGTTTGACATTGAGTAAATGACTGTTCTCCTGAGACAGCAGGTGTGGAATCGAAGGCAAAGGCCATGGAGGCTCCCGTACCAGACTTCTCAGTAATGGGTACCAGTGCTGTCGAGACCAATCTGGAGCTATTAAAATCATCTTTGGCTTGTCCTGTCTGACCTTCAGGAGTACCTTTGGGAGGAGAGGCAGAGGTGGAAAGGCATACACATGAAGATTGCTCCAATTGAATGAAAGAGCATCCACTTTCCAAGCTGTGGGATGAAACCTTTTGTGCAAAACTTTGGCAGCTGGTAGTTTAGTGGAGAAGCGAACAGATCTATGTCTGGAGTTCCCCATGACACTGTCAATTTCTGAAATACATGAGGATCCAATTTCCACTCGTGGGGATCCATAATTTGCCTGCTCAACACATCTACTAAGGAGTTCTGTGCTCCCGGCAGAAACCTTGCCTGAAGATTTAGCTGTAAACTGAGAGCAGTCTCCCACAAAATCATTGCTTGTCTGCATAGAGGATAAGAATGTGTTCCCCCTTGCTTGTTGATGTACCACATGACAGTTGTGTTGTCTGTTAGAACCAACACCTGCCCTGGAAGAAGTAAATCCTTGAAAGCTATTAATGCAAATTGGACTGCTAACATCTCCTTCAAGTTGATATGTAGATGTTGAAGTCTGGCAGGCCACGTGTCTTGTATCCACTTTCCATTTAGATGAGCTCCCCAAGCTTTGTCTGAGGCATCTGTCATTAGAATCTGACTCGCCTCTGGCCGGGTCACAGAGAGTCCCTTGTTTAGGTGACATTCCTGAGCCCACCACAAAAATTCCTTTTGAATGCAAGGTATTATCTGAATGACAGTGTCCATATCTTGGCAGTGCTGTGTCCATACATTTTTGAGATACCATTGTAGCTTCCTCATATGCAGTTTGGCATTGGGAAGCACCAGAATACAAGATGCCATGAACCCCAAGGCTTGAAGGACTGTCCTTGCAGTCAGCCTGGACTGATGAGACAATTGATGGAAGTAAAGAGAAAGATTCTTTTGTTTGTCCGGGGTCAAAAGGCCATCTGGGATGCTGTATTCAGTCTCACACCCAGAAAGCACATGTCCTGAGAGGGTACTAGACTGGACTTTATTTCGTTCACAGAATACCCCAGGCATCTTAGCACTGCTATCACATATTGCAAATGATGAAGAAGTTCGTCCTTTCCTTGGGCCAGAATCAGGCAATCGTCCAAATAAGGATAGATCTGTATTCCTCTTAGCCTGAAGAAAGCAATCACTGGAGCCAGAACCTTCGTGAACACTCTGGGCAGTAGATAAGCCAAAGGGCAATGCAGAGAACTGATAATGAGAAGTCCCAGCTCAAAACGCAGATACTTCCTGCAACTTAGCCTGATAGGAACATGAAGGTAAGCCTCCTTGAGATCCAGAGTCACCATCCAGTGATCTTTGCCCAGCAGAGGTAAAAGCTGTTGTAACGTCAACATTTTGAACTTGGGAATGTCCAGATAAGTGTTGAGGATAGATAAATCCAAAATTGGTCTCCACGTGTTCCCCTTCTTTGGTACTAGGAACAGGCGAGAATAAAATCCTAGGCCCACTTCTGGCAGAGGGACCGGTTGTATGGCCCCTATTTGGAGCAGCAGAGAAATTTGCTTGTGAGCCTCTAGTCTTTGCTGAGGAGGAACGTCCGGCATGCCTTTGAAAGGAAGCAAGGTATGGAAATAAAACCTGTAACCTTGGTGTATGATTTCCAATACCCATCTGTCTTGGGTAATCAAAGTCCAATTTTCCCTGAAGAGTGCCAACCTTCCTCCCAAAGGTGCTGCCAGGCAAGAAGGATCTGGCAGCTGAAAAGGTAGGTCATTGGGCCTGTTTACGAAAGGACTGGCCCCTGCCCTCACCTGAAGATTGTGCAGGAGAACTCCCTGTTCTAGGTCTGAAGGAGCTCTGAGCTCTGCCCCTACCACGTCTAGATCTACCCCTAGATTGTGAATCATAAGAAGGGTATGTCCACCCCTTAGCAGGCCAATTCCTACTAAACTTCGGAGGCTGGACTTGCAAAAAATCTTTAACAGTCTGCATAGACTTAGCCTTGTCTTCCATTTTCTTCAAGACTGACTCAACAGGTGAACCAAACAACACACCAGACTGTAAAGGAGCATCCAAAATCCTTGTCTTAACATGTTCAGATAAATTCTGATCCCTCAGCCAGGCGTGCCTGCGAAGAACTGACCCAGTGGCAGCCACCCTAGGCGAGGCCTGTACAGCATCAAAACCACATTGTAAAGAATGCTTACCCACCTGTTCAGAGACATGTACTAAATCTTGTAATTCCTTACACTCAATGCCTTCCGCCAGAGCATCTACCTTAGACTTCAGTTGAGAAAGAAGATAGTTCTGATATTTCAACATGTGAAACTGGCAATTCAAAGCCCTCATAGCTAAGGTGGAAGAAGTATAGACTTTCTTTCCCCATCTATCCAAAGCTCTGGCCTCTTTATCTGGAGGAACCGGATTTTTTACAACAGAGGCCTCGACACCCTTAGGTCCCTGACTAACAGTTTCTGGGTCCGCCCTAGGACTCTTATAAAGATATTTATGAGCCTCAGGCACCCTATAATACCTATCCGGTTTAACAGGAGCAGGAGGCAAAGAATCAGGATTAAGTGAAGCCTCCGCAAACACATCTTCCACAACATCCAGAACAGGAGGTATAGCCAAAGGCCTATGCTGGGGTAAAAGCAAAAACTCCCTAAGCCTTTTCCTGGAATCAGAGAAGTCCTGACCTTCCCACTTAAAATGTTCCCTCATGGAATGAAGAGTCTCTGAAAAAGAAAAATCCTCTGGTGGAGAAGCAGAAGGGGTCGAATCATCTGCATCAGAATCAGAATAAGGAGAGTACTCCTGCAAGTCTTCAGCCGAAGACTCTGAAACATCTGAAGGCTGCTCAAAACTCCCCAACTCTGGTTCCACCCTAGGCCTCTTATCTGGAGGGGGCAAAGAACCTCTAATCAAAGTAATTAAATCTTCTGCCATTTTAAGCATGTGCTTCTTGGGCACAGATCCTGAAGAACTAGGAGTGACACCAACAGAAGCTAAACCTGGCCTGCCTCTGGGAGAAGCCTTAGAAACAGAAGGAGAGGGCCTAACCACCCTAGGAAGGAAGAGGAGTACAGTAACCTGAGAAGCCCCTTCAGCCTGACCTGCCTCCTGAGAGGCCACATCCTGCAATAACAAAGTCTCCCCCTGGGACTCCAGAGAAGCCTCGGTGAACCACCGGTTCCACTGGCCTCTAAAGAACCGGCGTCCCGTACGGAGGACTCTTCTTGCGTGGGTTTAGCTCTCTTGTCTTTGCGCTGCTTCGAAGAAGCGGGCGTCGGAGCATCCGGCGGCATCTTATAATTGCACCGCTTCCCAAAGACCAACCTGGCACAATCTAACCTTCGCAATAGTGCGCTTATTGAACCTAGCACAAAGCGACACCCAACAACGTCGTGCTCAGGCCCCAAACAAGGAATACACAAAGTATGATAATCTCTATGCGGTATCTGTTTCCCACAAGAAATACAGTTATTCACTTTTTCTGACATCCGGTAAACCACTGAGGCAAGAAAAACTAAAATATTCCCCAACGGGTACTTAGCCAACTTTGACTCGGTCTGAAACTCCGAATTGAAAAATTTCAGAACGCCCGAGCGGCACTTGCAACGCTGCTTCTGCATCGGACCATGCGGCAAAAAAGACTGAGGATATGACGTCGGTCATGCGCATTTGTACCCTGACGTCCTGATGTCAGTCTTAAGCGCCTTGACCGACGTCAGCCTAATACTTTGATATTCGGGCCGACCGAGGACAGCGGACTACCCAAGTGTAAGGACTGCAGCAATGTGAGATGAAGAACATCCGGACCACGTGTAGCCTGTTTCGGCGTGGTGTCGGTGGAGACCGCGGGCCTCGCATGTCGGTCCTTTTCCTTGTGTTTTTTGGATAAAACGGTAGTCAGAGTGTCCGACGACATTTTATAGTCAAAAGCTTTACCAAAAAAGTGTTGGGCAAACTCCGCCCGACGCTTGATAGTGCGTTTATTGAAGGTAGCGCAAAAGCGACAGCCCGAGACGTCGTGGTCTGGGCCCAAACAAGGTATGCAAAGGGAATGGAAATCCTTATGCGGTATTTACTTCCCACAAGAAATACAATTATTAACTTTTTCTGACATCGGTCTGAGGCAAGAAAAGTTTCAACGGGTACTTAGCTTTAATGAAGACTTGGTTCCAAATATTTTAAGTAAATCAGGAGCTGGCCGACCGGCACTTGCGAACTGCTTCTGCCGGGCACCGCGGCAAAAAGACTGAAGAACATGGCGTCGGCTGTTTCTTATATACTCTGGCCTTCCTGGCGTCAGAAGAGTAGCGGCGACAACCGCCGGACCAAGACTTTGGAATTCGGCCGACCGAGGGACCGCCTGACGGCTGAAAACCCATCTGTGATTACTGCAGCTGTATGCACGATGAACATTTGGTAATGCATTGAGCCAGATATGAATCTGAGGTATCGTCTGCAAGATTGTCTGATTGGGACATGCAGGTATGCCTCTTTTAGGTCCAAAGTTACGAGCCAAGCCTTCTTGTCCAGCATGGGCAGTAGCTGCTGTAGAGTCAACATCTTGAATTTTGGAACTTCCAGAAATGTATTTAGTATAGACAGGTCCAGTATTGGTCTCCAGGTTTTGTCCTTTCTGGGTACTAGAAAAAGTCTGGAGTAAAATCCTTGCCTGTGCTCTTGTTGAGGCACATGGTGAATAGCCCTCATATCCATGACGGCTGTAATTTGTTTTTGTGCCTCTGCCCATTGATTGTGTGGCAGGTCTGGCATACCTTTTGACCTTGGTAGAGTGTGAAAATGGAACCTGTAGCCTTGGGATACTATGTTCAGGACCTATTTGTTTTGGGTAATCCTTTGCCAATTTGATGAAAAAAGTGCTATTTTTCCCCCTAAGGGGGCTGCCAAAAGAAAAGTGCTTGGATCTGGTAGAGGAAAGTCATTGTGACTGTTTCCTGAAAGGTTGTGATTTGTCTTCTCCGCTTTTGGAGGTAGGAGCACCCCATTGTTTAGGCCTGTACGAGCCTTGGAGCTGAGATCTGCCTCTGGGACACCTGTATCTGCCTCTTTGTGGTCTGTCTGACAATGGAAAGGACAAATTTTTAGAAGGCCAGTTTCTGTGGCTGTAGCTGTAAGAAATCCTTGACTGTCTGCATGGATTTTGCTTTATCCTCCATTTTTTTCAACACCTCTTCTGCTTTAGTACCAAACAAAGTATCATGTTGTAATGGTGCATCTAATAATTTTGCTTTAACATGATCAGGCAGATTTTGTTCCTTTAACCAAGCATGCCTTCTAATAACAGAACCTGCAACAGCAGCCCTGCAAGAGGCCTCCAGTGAATCATAACCACATTGCAAAGTACGCTTTCCCACTTGTTCAGCTGCATGCAATAAATCCTGCAATTCCTTGTTCTCTGAACATTCAGTGTTTGTCAACAATTTCTGTTTAGGCAGTGACATTAAATATTGCTGATATTTAAGCATATGAAACTGACAATTTAAAGCCCTTACAGCCAGAGTAGCAGAAGTGTAGACTTTTTTCCCCCCATTTGTCTAGAGCCCTGGAATCCCTATCAGAGGGGACAGGGTTTTTTGCAGTGGAAGCTTTAACCCCCTTGGGACCCTGAGATATAGTTTCTTGGTCAGCAGCGGGGTTTTTATACAGGAATTTGAGAATCCGGGACCCTGTAGTATCTGTCTGGCTTAACCAGGTGCAGGGGGTAAAGAGTCTGGGGTCAGGCCGGACTCTGAAAATACATCATCTACAATGTCTAGTACAGCTGAAATAGCAAGGGGTCTGTGCTGAGGAAGTAGGAGAAAGTCTCGGAGCCTTTTCTTAGATTCAGAATAATCTTGGCTCTCCCAGGGGAAATGTTCCCTCATGGTATGTAGGGTTTCCCAAAAGAATAATCCTCAGGAGGAGAGGCTGAAGGAATGGATTCTTCAGCATCCGAATCCTCATAGGGAATCATGGAGTAATCCTGTTCAGAAGAGGAATCAGAGGAAATAGAAACCTGATCAGAAGAATCATACTCTGTCTCTTCCTAGGCCTCTTATCGGGGGGGATGGGAGCCCCTGATCAAAGTAATTAGTCTTCTGCCATTTTGAGCATCTGTTTTTTAGGCATGATAGTCTGAGTAGGAGAATGCTGTACTTGTTTCTTTGTCTTTAGTGCTGCTTTAGTCTTTGAAGCTGAAGATGGCTTAATATATAGTTGTGTAGGTCTGAAGACACCCTCAAAAGCCGATGCCTGCTCAGCGGCTCCGGACCCATCTGAGGGAATGATTTCAGAGTGTCCAATACCTTGAGTATCCAGAGGCCCAGTTGGCTCCACGTGGGAGTCGGAAGCGGCCTGTGACTCTGAGGTAGCGGGCGCCAGGGGCTGCGAAAGCGCCTCACTGAGAACCGGCAACTGGTCTAGAAGAGGCTTCGTCGTCGGTTTTGGACCTCGGATGCCTATCCTTTTCCTTGTGTTTTTTGTAAACTCCGGTTATAGGCTGATTCAACGGCATTATATAATTAAATCTTCGGCCAAAGCAATGGAATGCAAACTCGAACAGACGCGCGATAGTGTGTTGGTTAAATCTAGCACAAAACTGATAACTAGCAATGTTGTGATCAGGGCATAGGCAAGGAATACAGTAAGAGTGAAAATCCTTAGGAGGTATTTGCTTCCCACAAGAAATACAATTGTTAACTTTTTCTGACATCGGTCTGGAGCAAGAAAAAAGTTTTCCCACTGGGGTACTTAGCTTTAATGAAGACTTCGGTTCTGAAATTCAGATTTGAAAATCTCAGGAGTCAGCCGACCGGCACTTGCAAACTGCTTATGCTTCGGGTACCGTGCGGCAAGAAAGACTGAAGAAAATGGCGTCGGCTGCATCTTTTATACTCCTGGCGCACTGATGTCAGGGAAGAGGCGACAGCAACCGACGCCGGACCTAGACTTTGGAATTCTGGCCGACTGCGGGTAGCCTGCCAGCAGGATAACCCAAGAGTAATGACTGCAACAGTGAAACATGATGAACATCAGTCTTGAGTAAAATCCTTGTCCCTGCTCTTGCTGTGGCACTTGATGAATAGCCCTCATGTCCATGAGAGTTGCAACTTGTTTTTAAGCCTCTGCCCATTGATTTTTTTGGCAAGTCTGGCCAACCGTTTGCCCTTGGCAGGGTATGGAAATGAAACTTGTAGCATTGTGACACTGTCTAGAACCCATTTGTCCTGTGTTATAATGTGCCAATTTTGAGAAAAAAGTTCTAGTTTTCCCCCTAAGGGTGCGGCCAGAAGATAAGTGCTTGGTGCAGGCAGGGGGAAGTCTTTGGGACTGTTTCCTGTATGATTGTGCTTCGTCTTCTCCACCTTTGGAGGTAGAAGCACTCCACTGCTTAGGCCTGTAGGATCCTTGCGGCTGTGATCTGCCTCTAGGGCATCTGGATCTGCCCCTCTAAGGGTCTGTCTGAGACTGGAAAGGACCAATTCTTTGCAGGCCAGTGTCTGCTAAATCTAGGTGGCTGTACCTGTAAAAAATCCTTGACCATTTGCATAGATTTAGCTTTGTCCTCCACTTTCTTTAACGCCTCTTCTGCCTTAACATCAAACAAGGTATCATGCTGCAAAGGAGCATCTAATAATTTTGCTTTAAAATGCGTCAGGCAGAGTTTGTTCCTTTAACCAAGCATGCCTCCTAATGACAGAACCCATAACAGCGGCCCTGCAGGAGGCCTCCAGAGAATCAAACCCACATTGCAAAGTATGCTTTTCAACTTGTTCAGCTGCATGCAATAAAATCCTGCATTTCTTTGTTTTCTGCACAATCAGAATTTGCCATCATTTTCTGTTTAAGCAGTGTCATGATATATTGCTGATATTTGAGCATATGAAACTGGCAATTTAAGACCCTTACAGCCAAAGTAGCAGATGTGTAAATCTTTTTTCCCCATCTATCCAGTGCCCTAGAATCCCTGTCAGAGGGGGTAGGGTTTTTTGCAGTAGAAGCCTTGACCCCTTTTGGACCTTGAGAAATAGTTTCTGGGTCTGCAGCAGGGTTTTTGAAAAGGAATTTATGAGAGTCAGGGACCCTGTAGTATCTGTCCGGCTTAACAGGAGCTGGAGGTAGAGTGTCAGGGGTCAGACTAGACTCCGAGAACACATCATCTACAATGAGCAACACAGGTGGAATAGCTAGAGGCCTGTGTTGAGGTAGTAAAATGAAATCTCTGAGCCTTTTCTTACATTCTGAAAAATATTGGCTCTCCCAGTGGAAGTGCTCCCTCATAGTATGCAAGGTTTCCCCAAAAGAGTAGTCCTCAGGAGGAGAAGCTGAAGGAATTGATTCTTCAGCATCAGAATCCTCATGGGGAGGAAGAGAATATTCCTGATCAGAAGAGGAATCAGAACAAATGGAAACCTGATCTGAAGATTCACAGTCTGTCTCTTGCCTAGGCCTCTTATCAGGAGGGGGATGGGAACCCCTGATCAAGGTAATTAAGTCTTTGGCCATTTTGAGCATCTGTTTTTTGGGCATGGAGGCCTGTCCTTGTGGCTGGTGAACTTGTTTCTTTGCCTTTAAAGTGTTTTAATCTTTTTCTTTGAAGTCAGTTTTATATATAATTGTGTAGGTCTGAATACACCCTCAGAAGCTGATGCCTGTTCAGCGGCTCTGGACCCATCTGAGAGAATAAACTCTGAGGCGCCAATACCTTGAGTTTCCAGCGGCCTGGCCGACTCCACGTGGGAGTTGGTAGCGGCCTGCGACTCTAAAGTAGCGGGCATCAGGGGCTGCGAAAGCACCTCACTGAGAACCGGCGACTTGCTTAGGAGAAGCTTTGTCGTCGGTTTTGGACCTCGGTTGCCTGTCTTTTTCTTTGCGTTTTTTGTGAACTCAGGTAGTCGGATGGCTATCTGACAACATTATATAATTAAATCTTCGCCCAAAATAGCTTAATGCAAAATCGTGCCGACACTTAATAGTGAGTTGGTTAAATCTAGCACAAAACTGACAACTAGCAACATCGTGGTCAGGGCCTAGGCAAGGAATATAGTAAGAATGAAAGTCCTTATGAGGTATTTGCTTCCCACAAAAAATACAATTATTAACTTTTTCTGACATCGGTCTGGAGAAAGAAAAAAGTTTCCCCAACGGGGTACTTAGCTTTTAATGAAGACTTCGGATCTGAAACTCGAACACGAAAATCTCAGGAGTTGGCCGACCGGCACTTGCGAACTGCTTCTGCTTTGGGCACCGCGCGGCAAAGAAGACTGAATAAAATGGCGTCTGTTTCATCTTTTATACCCCTGACGACCTGACGTCAGAGGAGAGGTGACAGCAACCAACGCAGGATCCAAGACTTTGGAATTCAGGCCGACTGAGGGCAACCTGCCAGTAGGATAACCCGAATGTAATGACTGCAACAGTGAAACATGAAGAACATCCCTGTAATATCTATCAGGCTTGCTGGGAGCAGGAGGCAGAGAGTCAGGGGCCAAGCTAGATTCCGAAAAGGCATCATCAACAATGTCTAGTACAGGAGAGATAGCTAAAGGCCTGTTAGGGCAGGAGTAAGAAATCCCCAAGTCTCTCTTTAAAATCAGAGCAATCCTGGCTTTACCAGCAAAAATGCTCCCTAACAGTATGCAAGGTTTCACCAAAAGAGAAATCCTATTGGGGGGAAGCGGAGGGAATACAGTCCTCTGCATCAGAATCCTCATAGGTAAATAAGGGTAAATCCTGGTCATCAGAGGAAACAGAAATTTCAGAATCCTGATCAGAAGCTTCATAAGTAAATTCAGTCCTAGGTCTCTTAGTGGGGAAAGGTTGGCTTCCCCTGATTAAATTAAAAGGGTCTTCAGCCATTCTTATCATTTGTTTTTTTTTTTGGCATAGAGGCCTGACCATGAGGTCATGGCGTCGGTTTTCTAGGCATGGTTGGAGTTTTAGGCCTTGAAGAAGAAGATGGCATCGGTTTAATATGCAAGTCAGTAGGCCTGAATACACCCTCAGAAGCCGGTGCCTGCACAGCGGCTCCAGACCCATCCAAGGTAGAGACATCCACAGGTTCCACTGTTGAAGCATCTCGCGGCATACCGGACTCCGAATGGGTCTTAGTAGAGGCCTGCGAATCTGAAGTAGCGGGTATCAGGGGCTGCGAAAGTGCTTCACTGAGTACCGGCAAACTGTCGACTAGCTTAGAAGAAGCATCGTTGGCAGCTTTGGACCTAGGCGGTCTATTTCTGTCTTTATCTTTGCGTTTTTCAGAATGTCGGTAGTCGGGTGGCTTACCGAAGACATATCTGGATAATTGAACAGAGTACCAAAAAATTTTGAAGTGTATATATACCGATGAAGAATAGTTCGTTGTTTAAATAAGGCACAAAACCGACAGCCAGGTACGTCGTTGGTCAGGGCCTAGGCAAGGAATATAGCATGAATGAAAATCTTTATGAGGTATTTGCTTTCCACAAGAAATACAATTATTGACTTTTACTGACATTGGTTTAGAGCAAGAAAAAGTTTTCCCAACGGGGTACTTAGCTTTAGTTAAAGACTTCGGTTCTGAAACTCGAATATGAAAATGTCAGGAGTCGGCCGACCGGCACTTGCGAACTTGCTCCTGCCTCGGGCAATGCATGGCAAGAAAGACTGATGTAATGGTGTTGGCTGCATGCTTTATAACCCCTGACTTCCTGACGTCATGGAAGATGAGACCGCAATCGACGCAGGACCCAAGACTTTGATAATCAGGCCGACTGAGGGCTACTGCAAGCAGATAACCCAAATGTGATGACTGCAACAGTGAAACACGAAGAACATCATTGTGGCAGACAATCGGAGCAGGTCCTTTACTCAATCCCATAAATGAATGCTTTACAGGGATGTGTTTCTGGAGGGTTCCTATTATTTCCTCGAAGAGGCGTTGTATCAAACACCTCTTCATTGAACTTGAAACTGCAAAATTTGAGAACATCGAACATCCACATAAGCGATTTCTTTCCTTGAGAAAGAAATCCTTTGGCCATCCTCTTCATTTCCCGGCTGTAGTGCAATCTCGGAATTGGTATATTTAGTTGGGGGGGGGGGGTGTCGGGGCCAAAGCCTCCTATTTTGTAGTATTTGTGGTTATTTGTTGGTGTTTGTAGGGCAAGCGATTTTTTTCCAAGAGAAAGAAATTGCTTATGTGGAGGTTTGATATTTTGAAAGCTTACAGTTTTAGGGTCGATGAAGAGGCGTTCTTTGGAACGCCTCTTCAAGGAAATAATACAGACCCATTTCTGGACACTGCTCACCAGTGGGGTACTCCAAGTAGATCTCTCTGCCTCCCCTCTGAACAGACAACTTCCTCTGTTTTGTGCCAGAGTCCCAGGTCCTCTAGTATGGAAGGTGGACACCCTCTCATTTTCTTGGAAAAGGACGTTTCTTTATGCATTCCCTCCCCCTGCCTCTCATTCCAAGAATCCTGTTAAAGATTCAACAGGAAGCTCCCAAAATGTTGCTGGTGACTCTCTTGGTTGCGACAGCACTGGTTCCCTCTATGTCTGCATCTAGACAAGGGCAATCATTACAAGTTACCTCAAAGGGTGAATCTCCTCACACAAGACAAGGGCTTCCTCATCCATCCCCACCTGTCCACGCTTCAACTGACATTGTGGGTGATAGTGTTTTGATCCCTCATAGACACCTTTTTTCTGAGGACATGCTGCAGGTCCTGCAGGAGGCCAGGAAACCTACTACGAGGAAATCCTACTTGTCTAAATGAAAGAGGTTTTCTATTTGGTGTCTTTCTCGTGACCTGGACCCACTTTCTGTGGCTGCTCCTTTGGTTCTCTCTTATTTGTGCAAGTTGCTCAATGCTGGTTTGGCCTATTCATCTATTAAGGCCCATTAATCAGTTCTTTCTGCTTGTCTGCCTTTAGCTCCCTCATTAGCTTCTGGATTTGAGGCTAAGCAACTTCTTAAAGGCGTCCTTAATATCAGACCTCCCAGGAAGCCTGTTCCTCCTCCCTGGGATCTTAATTTAATTCTGGAAAAATTGACTCAGGCTCCTTTTGAGCCTGTTTTAGCTTCCTTGCAACACTGTTCCTGAAAGACCGTTCTTTTGTTAGCTCTTACTTCTGCCAGACAGGTGTCTGAGTTGCAAGCCCTTATGGCTTATCCACCTTTTTTGATATTTCATAAGGACAGGGTGTCCTTGCATACTAATCCTTCTTTCATGCCCAAGGTGGTTAATGAATTGTCACTTAATCAGTCTATTAATCTGCCTACTTTTTTCCCCTCTCTGCAATCTGACAGTGGGAGGGTGCTGCATACCTTTGATGTGCATAGACAGCTCAGATTTTATTTGGATAAAACTACAGCTATCACAAAATCCGACCAGTTATTTGTTTCCTTTCATCCTAGGTCTTTAGGTTTTGCTGTTTCCAAGCAAACTATTTGCACTTGGATTTCAAAGCCTATTTCCTTTTGTTACACTTTTCATGACGAGAGCCTTCCTTCTTTTGGTGCTTTTTTTCAAAATCTTAGATGTTAATTCTATTCTTGAAGCTGCTACCTGGGCTACTGTGCATACCTTTACCAAACATTACCAGCTGGATGGTATCTTCAGAGCTAGAGCTGGGTTTTGCTGAAGTCATTCTCCATGGCTTCTTACAGGGCTCTGCTGCTTTCCTCCTCCCAAGTTTCTTCTCGAGCTTTGGCACTCTCTCATTTGTAAGGAACACAGCAGCGGTGAATGTAAGGACATAGTACAGTTGTGAAAAGCTTACCATAACGGTAGATGTCCTTGCCTTCACCGCTGCAGTATTCACTCCCTCCCTCCATCCCCCTGGTCTTTTTTCCTTCCTGGATGTGCAGATTCCCCTTGGTTTTCCTTGGACTGCTGTTTCTACTTGGGCAATCAGTTCTGAGGATGGTACGTCTGAATGCCTTTCTGCCCTACCCTATGCAAGGAGAGTGCAGGGGGTGCTCAGCGTACCTTAAAGCAACAGTAGACATTGGTAAACTGGCCGGCCGGTGGGCTTCACAGCAGGGAATTCCATTTGTAAGGAATACTGCAGCAGTGAAGGCAAGGACATCTACCATTATGGTCAAGATTTTACACAACTGTACTGGAGCTATTTGAAAGGTACTAAGGAACTACTGTTGCGTTTAAATAAGATGGACATAGGTGACACTGATTATCTTTACAAAGTTGAAGCTGACTCCTTGTACAGTAGCACTCGCCACAACAACTGAATTGAAGATATCAGACGGCTGCTTTCTACTTATATTATGTGCTTGGAAGTCAGAACCATAATGCAAAGATTATGTCTCCCACATACAGTTGAAAAAGCTGCCTAAAAAGGCCTTGTCCCAAATTTACAGAAAACTGTGAAGAAAAAAAAATACATTTTTTGATGCATCTGTAAAGCAGGTAAAAATATTAGAAGCGTAGCTGTCTGTGTATGTCCAAAGAATGCAGGAGTCTCTCACCCTTATTCTGTGGATTTGGATAAAAAGTAGGCAAATGAATGGTTTGGTTAAGGGCCACACTGGACACTACCTTAGGCATAAATGTCGGGTTAGTCCTCAGTTAAACCCTGTCTGTTTGGAAAATGATGAAAGGTTCAACAGCCATGAGAGCCTGTAACTCTGAGACTCATCTTGCAGAGGTTATTGCTAGGAGCACAGCTGTTTTCCAAGATAAGAACTTTATTTCAGCTGAATTGGCTGGCTCAAAAGGCGGCAGTGTAAGTTTCTCCAAGACATAATTGAGGTCCCATGCAGGTATTGGTGCTCTCCTTGGAGGTCTTATGTTTTTGGCCCCTCTGAGGTACTGCCTTAGCAATGGATGAGAAAAAATAGGTGGTTCCGTATTGTAATGAGCTGAAATGGCAAGGCATGGATTTTAATTGATGAGAAGGATAGGCCTTTGTCCAGCATCTCAGGTATTGCAAAATCTGAGGAATATTTGGTACAAGCGTGTCAATTCCTTGTGCCTGGTTCCAAGCACAGAATCTCTTCCATTTTTCTGCATAAGATTTTCTGGTACTTTGCCTCCTGGCCTCCAAAATAACATCCATCACTGCTTTAAAGAGAGGTGTGTTGAGTGACTACAATATTCGCCATGCTGCCAGATTTAGGGTCCTGAGTTGGCTGTGCAGGATCTGACTGTTTCGTTGGATCAGTAAGTAAGGAATTAGAGGCAATGTCCAGGCTGGGCCTTGAGATAAGCTCTTTAGGATTGGGTACCAGTGCTGGCGGGGCCAGTCTGGAGCAATCAGAATCATTTTTGTCTTCTCTTGTCTGACCTTTAGAAGTACCTTGGGAAAGAGAGGCAGAGGAGGAAAGGCATATACTGTTAGGGTTTTCCAGCTGAATGATGGAGCATCCCCTTTCCATGCTTGCCTGTGATAAGTCCTTGTGCAGAATCTCTGTAGTTGGTAGTTGTGAGGGGAGGCAAAAAGATCTATGTCTGGGCATCCCCATTTCTTTGTTATCATGCTGAAGACTTGTGGATCCAGTTTCCACTCGTGGGGATCCGTAATGTTTCTGCTTAGTTCGTCTGCCAAAGTATTTTTCTTTCCTGGCAGGAATTGTGCTTGCAAATGTACTTGATAAGTCAATGCTGTGTCCCACAAAGTCATGGCTTGTCTGCAGAGGGGTTAGGAATGTGTGCCTCCCTGCTTGTTTATGTACCACATGACTGTTATATTGTCCGTCCCTATCAGAAGTTGTCCTGGATGAAGAAGGTCCTTGAAAGCTGTCAGGGCATTCCGAACAGCTAGCATCTCTTTTTGATTGATATGAAGATGCATTTGGCTTGAGGGCCATGTGCCCTGAATACATTTTTCTGCCATGTGGGCCACCCAGGCATAATCTGAAGCATCTGTTGTTATTGACTGCCTGGCTGTGGGTAGGCTGAATGGCTGTCCCTTGTTGAGGTGACAGGACTGTGCCCACCATCGAAACTCCTGTTGAAGGCAAGGAATGAGGGTAATCAATGTTTCCAGGCTGTGGCAATGTTGAGTCCAAACACTTTTTAGATACCATTGTAGTTTCCTCATATGCAGTCTGGCATATGGAATTAGCAGAATGCAGGATGCCATGAAGCCCAAAGCCTGCTGATTTTTTCTTGGAGATAACTGGGTCTTTGCTGCCAACATTGTGAAGTAAGAAGTCAGTTGCCTTTGTTTGTCTGGCGTGAGATAAGCCATCTGGGCAGTTGTATTTAAGCTTGCACCCAGGAATATTATCTCTTGAGAGGGTACTAATTTTGATTTATTTTCATTTACTGTGTACCCTAGGCAAATCAGTAATCTTTTTACAAACACCGGGTGCTCTAGTAGAATGTCCTTGTTCTCTGCTTGAATAAGGCAATCGTCTAAGTAAGGATATATTTGAATTCCTCTTTGTCTGCAATATGCAATTACTGGTGCCAGGCATTTTGTGAAGACCATTGGCGTAGTGGATAAGCCAAAAGGCAGTGCAGAGAATTGGTAGCACATTGAGCCAGCTATGAATCTGAGGTATCTCCTGCAAGATTGTCTGATTGGTATATGCAGGTATGCCTCCTTTAGGTCCAAAGTTACAAGCCAAGCCTTCTTGCCCAGCATGGGCAGAAGCTGCTGCAAAGTCAACATTTTAAATTTTGGAACGTCCAGAAATGTATTCAGAATAGACAGGTCCATTATTGGTCTCCAGGCTTTGCCCTTTCGGGGTACCAAGAAAAGTCTCGAGTAAAATCCTTGTCCCTGCTCTTGCTGTGGTACTCGCTGAATGGCCCTCATGTCCATGAGGGATGAAACTTGGTTTTGTGCCTCTGCCCAATGATTGTGTGGCAGGTCTGGCATACCTTTTGCCCTTGGCAGGGTGTGAAAGTGGAACCTGTAGCCCTGGGACACTATATTCAAGACCCATTTGTCCTGGGTGAGCATATGCCAGTTTTGTGAAAAAAGTGCTAGTTTTCCCTCTAAGGGGGCTGCCAAAAGGTAAGTGCTTGATGCTGGCAGAGGGAAGCCATTGGGATGGTTTCCTGTATGGCTGTGATTTGTCTTCTCCGCTTTTGGAGGTAGAAGCGTCCCACTGTTTAGGCCTGTATGAGCCCTGGGGCTGGGATCTGCCTCTAGGGTGTCTGTAGCTGCCTCTTTGTGGCCTGTCTGACACTGGAAAGGACCAATTCTTTGTAGGCTAGTTCCTGCTAAATCTGGGAGGCTGCACCTGTAAGAAATCCTTTACTGTTTGCATAGATTTCGCTTTGTCCTCCATTTTCTTCAACACCTCCTCTGCTTTAACACCAAATAAAGTATCATGCTGTAATGGGGCATCTAGTAATTTTGCCTTAACATGATCAGGTAGAATCTGCTCCTTTAACCAAGCATGCCTCCTAATGACAGAACCCGTAACTGCGGCCCTGCAAGAGGCCTCTAGAGAATCAAAACCACATTGCAATGCATGCTTTCCCACTTGTTCAGTTGCATGCAATAAATCCTGCATTTCCTTATTTTCTGCACAATCAGAATTTGCCAACATTTTCTGTTTTAGCAGTGACATTAAGTATTGCTGATATTTAATTATATGAAATTGACAATTTAAAGCCCTCACAGCCAAAGTAGCAGAAGTGTAAACTTTTTTCCCCCATCTGTCTAGTGCCCTAGAATCCCTGTCAGAGGGGATAGGGTTTTTTTGCAGTAGAAGCCTTGACCCCTTTTGGGACCCTGAGAAATAGTTTCTGGATCAGCAGCAGGGTTTTTATAAAGAAATTTATGTGAGTCTGGAACACTGTAGTATCTGTCTGGTTTTACAGGGGCAGGGGGTAAAGAGTCAAGAGAAAGGGCAGACTCTGAAAATACATCTACAATGTCTAACAGGGGGAATAGCAAGCAGCCTGTGCTGAGGTAGTAAAAGAAAATCTCTAAGCCTTTTCTTTGATTCTTAGTAGTCTTGGCTCTCCCAGTGGAAGTGCTCCCTCATGATATGCAGGGTTTCCCCAAAAGATAAATCCTCAGGAGGAGAGGCTGAAGGAATAGATTCTTCAGCATCAGAATCCTCATAGGGAGGAAGAGAGTATTCCTGCTCAGAAGAGTCAGAGGAAATGGAAACCTGATCTGAAGATTCATATTCTGTCTCTTGCCTAGGCCTCTTATCAGGAGGGGGGATGGGAACCCCTGATCAAGGTAATTAGGTCTTCGGCCATTTTGAGCATCTGTTTTTTAGGCATGGAAGTCTGTCCAGGAGAATGCTGTACTTGTTTCTTTGTCTTTAGAGCTGCTTTAGTCTTTGCTTTGAAAGCTGAGGTAGGCTTTACATATAACTGTGTAGGTCTGAAAACACCCTAAGAAGCCGATGCCTGCTCAGCGGCTCCGGACTCATCTGAGGGAATAACTTCCAAGTGTCCAATACCTTGAGTATTCAGAGGCGTAGCTGACTCCATGTGGGAATCAGCAGTGGCCTGTGGCTCTGAGGTAGCGGGCGTCAGGGGCTACGAAAGCTCCTCACTTTGAACCGGCGACTGGCTAAGCGGAAACCTCGTCATCGGTTTTGGACCTCGGATGCCTGTCCTTTTCCTTGCGCTTTTTATAAACTCCAGTCATCGGTTGTTCCGACGACATTATATAATTGAATCTTCGGCCAAAGTAATGAAAGGCAAAATTGTACCGACGCTTAATAGTGCGTTGGTTAAATCTAGAGCAAAACTGACAGCTAGCAACATTGTGATCAGGGCCTAGGCAAGGAATACACTAAGAATTAAAATCCTTATGAGGTATTTGCTTCCCACAAGAAATACAATTGTTAACTTTTTCTGACATCGGTCTGGAGCAAGAAAAAAGTTTTCCCAACGGGGTACTTAGCTTTAATGAAGACTTCGGATCTGAAATTCGAATTTGAAAATCTCAGGAGTCGGTCGACCGGCACTTGCGAACTGCTTTTGCTTTGGGCACCGCACGGCAAGAAAGACTGAAGAAAATGGCGTCGGCTGCATCTTTTATACCCCTGGCGCCCTGACGTCAGGGAAGAGGCGACAGTAACCGACGCCGGACCAAGACTTTGGAATTCAGGCCGACTGCGGGTAGCCTGCCAGCAGGATAACCCAAGTGTAATGACTGCAACAGTGAAACACGATGAACTTCTATACTATCGGTTGTGCTGAGACACTGATGCATAGATGCTGACCAGTCAAGCCATTCCTTAGGAAAAGGGGAAAGATGGAATTAACTTCATTCTCTTGGTTTACATGTCACTGAATATGTATTTTGTAATGGACATACCACATTATGATATCTGAATTATGTTCCCTGAACTGTCGACAAGATGGATTAGTGCTTGGTTTGAAAAATTTACATTCAATTTTTTTTAACAAACTTTTAAAACATGACTACTTGATTAATCTGATTTTATTCCTTTTATACTTAATGTGAAAAACAATAACATTTCAAAGAGAAAAACATTTAATAAAAAGACAATGAAATGCTTTTCAGATGAAGTATTTACATTATAACAAGCACAAAACTAAAACACTGCAAAGAGGCCCACACTTACTTTCTTAAAGATGGATGGTGGTGCCATTTCTGCTCCATTCAGTGTCTTTAACAGAAACATTGGCCATGAGGATGCATTCATTCTGAAGCCTGACAGGAGAAAAAGGACGACAATATCACTGCACTGCTTTTGCTACCTGCCGAATTATCTGTTTCAGATCTTGGACAACTAGTAGGAATGTCTGTGCAAATGTCACTTGAACAAATAAATATTTCCCATACAGTAGGCTGCATTCCTTACCTTATACAAATGATTTCAAAGGAAATGGAAGACTTCCCTTTAAAGGGACCTTGGTGTGACTGCCTAAAGTGCATTACCATTTAATTGGCAGGTGCATAAATCAGGTTTGCCCATCATTTGAGTGACAGCACTATTACAGAGTGCTGAATGATTGAAGAAAAAAGTACAGTTGTGTACACTTACCATAAATGTAGATGTTCCGAGTGTATTCACTGTTGCAGACATTAAATTTGGGTTATCCTGCTGGCAGGTTGCCCTCAGTCGGCCTGAATTACAAAGTCTTGGGTCCTGCGTCGGTTGCTGTCGCCTCTTCCCTGACATCAGGGGTATATAAAAGATGCAGCCGACGCCATTTTATTTAGTTTTTCTTGCCCCAGATGTCAGCTGCCCCCAAAAGGGTAGCCTAAAAATAGGGAAATAAAACATACATGCACCAAAATAAGTTTTACCTTCATCTATAAGCAAATACACCGTCTATGTTGTATAGATTAGAGAAGTAAAGATAAGTTCCAGCAAAAATAAGGGGGATGGCGGGTGGGTAACCTGGACTGCAACAGTGAATACACTCGAACATCTACATGTATGGTAAGTGTACACAACTGTACTATGTTCTTCGTGTTTCACCGTTGCAGTTATTACATATGGGTTGAGTCCCAAAGCTATGGTTGGGGGGCTGGAGCTAAATAGCATTAGGAGTGGATATAAGGCCCTGCAGAACTGCAGTGGCAAAGCCTGCCCTGGATTGAGAGTAAAGAGGCAGAGTGTAATGTTTTGTAAAGGTATGCACTGAACTCCAAGTGGCAGCCTCTAAAATGTCTTTGGTTGGTACTCCCTTGAGAAAGGCTACAGAAGTGGTTGCAGCTCTGGTTGAATGTGGCCTAATGCCCTTAGGCACTGGTTTGCCATGCTGTGAGTAGCAGAAATGAATGCAGTGACCTATCCACTTTGAAATAGTCTGCTTGGAGATAGACTTTCCTTGTGATGCTGTGGCATATGCCACTAGCAATTGTTCTGTCTTTCTGAAAACTTTAGTTTTGTCCAAGTAGAATCTAAGTTGTCTGTGTACGTCCAAAGAATGCAGAATTTTCTCCCCCTTGTTCTGTGGATTTGGATAAAAGGTTGGCAAATGAATAGTTTGGTTAAGGGCTACACTGGATACCACCTTAGACATAAATGTAGGGTTTGTTCTCAGAGAGACCCTGTCTGGATAAAAAATGATAAAGGGTTCCACGGCCATGAGAGCCTGTAGCTCTGAAACTCGTCTTGCAGAAGTCATTGCTAAGAGCAGAGCTGTTTTCCAAGATAAGAATTTTATATCTGCAGTAGCAGCTGGCTCAAAAGGAGGTAAGGTGAGTTTTTCCAAGACATAATTGAGGTCCCATGCAGGTATTGGTGGTCTCCTTGGAGGCCTTACGTTTTTGGCTCCTCTGAGGTGCTGCCTTAATAAAGGATGAGAAAAGAGTGGTGGGCTCTGTATTGTAATGAGCCGAAATGGCAGAGGCATGGATCTTAATTGATGAGAAAGATAGGCCTTTGTCCAGCATCTCAGTTAAGTATTGCAAAATCTGAGGAATATTTGGGACAGCTGTATCAGTTCCTTGAGCTTGGTTCCAAGCACAAAATCTCTTCCATTTCCCAGCATAGGAATTTCTAGTAATAGGCCTTCTGGCTTCTAAAATGACATCCATCACAGCTTTACTGAGAGGTGTGGTTTGTATGGCTACATTATCCGCCATGCTGCCAGGTTTACAGTCCTGAGTTGGCTGTGCAGAATCTGATTGTTTTGCTGGGACAGTAGATGAGGTATTTGAGGTAAGGTCCAGGCTGGGCATTGGGACAAGTTCCTTAAGATCGGATACCAGTACTGGCGTGGCCAGTCTGGAGCAATCAGAATCATTTTTGGTTTCTCCTGCCTGACCTTTAGGAGTACCTTGGGGAGGAGAGGTAGTGGAGGAAAGGCATATACTGATAGGTTTGTCCAGCTGAAAGATAAGGCATCCACTTTCCAAGCTTGTCTGTGATAAGTCCTTGTGCAGAATCTTTTTAGTTGATTGTTTTGAGGTGAGGCAAATAGATCTATGTCCGGGCGTCCCCATTTCTTTGTTATCATGCTTAAGACTTGTGGATCCAGGTGCCACTCGTGGGGATCCATTAGGTTTCTGCTTAGTTCGTCTGCCAGAGTGTTTTCCTTTCCTGGCAGGAATTGTGCCTGCAGATGAACTTGGTACGTCAATGCTGTGTCCCATAAAGCCATGGCTAGTGTGCACAGGGGATAAGAATGAGTGCCCCCCTGCTCGTTTATCTACCACATGACCATGGTGTTGTCTGTCTTTATCAGTAGTTGTCCTGGATGAAGTAGGTCCTTGAAGGCTGTCAGGGCATTTTGCACAGCTAGCACCTCTTTTTGATCGATATGTAGATGCTTTTGGTTTATGGACCAGGTGCCCTGAATGCCTCTTCCTGCCATGTGTGCCCCCCCCCACAAGCATAATCTGATGCATCCGTCATTGGGCTCTGCCTGGCTGGGGGGTAGTGAGAATGGCTGTCCCTTTTTTTGGTGACAAGCCTTTGCCCACCATCGAAACTCCTGTTGCAGGTAGGGAATTAGAGTAATCATTGTTTCCAGACTGTGACAATGTTGCGTCCAAACACTTTTTAGATACCATTGAATTTTCCTCATATGAAGTCTTGCATATGGAATTGGAAAGATGCAGGATGCCATGAAGCCCAAAACCTGCAGAATTTTTCTTGCAGATAACTGGGCCTTTGTTGACATTTCCTTAAAGCAGGTAGTCAGTTGCCT
Organism: Protopterus annectens; assembly: GCF_019279795.1. Lineage (NCBI taxonomy): Eukaryota > Metazoa > Chordata > Ceratodontiformes > Protopteridae > Protopterus > Protopterus annectens. The sequence continues at coordinate 402,420,646 of NC_056736.1, forward strand.
TTGTTTGCCTGGAGTGAGATCAGCCATCTGGGCAGTTGTATTTAAGCTTGCACCCAGGAATATTACCTCTTGAGAGGGTACTAGTTTTGATTTCTTTTTGTTGACTGTGCACCCTAGGCATGTTAAAAGTCTTATCACAAAGGTCAGATGCTGTAGTAAAATGTCCTTGTTCTCTGCTTGTATGAGGCAGTCGTCCAAGTAAGGATATATCTGTATACCTCTTTGTCTGCAGTAAGCAATTACTGGTGCCAAGCACTTTGTGAAGACCCTGGGCGCAGTAGATAAGCCAAAGGGCAGTGCAGAGAATTGGTAATGCTTTGAGCCAGCCTTGAATCTGAGGAATCTTCTGCATGATTATCTGATTGGGACATGCAGGTATGCCTCTTTTAGGTCTAAATTCATGAGCCAAGCCCTGCTGCCCAGCATGGGCAGAAGCTGCTGTAAGGTCAACATCTTGAATTTTGGTATATCCAGGAAAGTGTTTAGAATAGATAGGTCCAGTATTGGTCTCCATGTTTGGTCCTTTCTCGGTACCAAGAACAGTCTTGAGTAAAATCCTTTTCCCTGCTCTTGCTGAGGCACTTGTTGAATAGCCCTCATGTCCATGAGAACTGCGACTTGTTTTTGAGCCTCTGCCCATTGATTTTTTGGCAGGTCTGGCCATCCGTTTGTCCTTGGTAGGGTATGGAAATGAAACTTGTAGCCTTGCGACACTATGCCTAGAACCCATTTGTCCTGGGTTATAATGTGCCAATTTTGAGAAAAAAGTGCTAGTTTTCCCCCTAAGGGTGCTGCCAGAAGATAAGTGCTTGGTGCAGGCAGGGGGAAGTCATTGGGACGGTTTCCTGTATGATTGTGATTTGTCCTCTCCACTGCTTAGACCTGTTGGATCCTTGCAGCTGTGATCTGCCTCTAGGACATCTGGATCTGCCCCTTTGAGGTCTGTCTGAGATTGGAAAGGACCAATTCTTTGTAGGTCAGTGTCTGCTAAATCTAGGTGGCTGTACCTGTAAGAAATCCTTGACCGTTTGTATAGATTTAGCTTTGTCTTCCATTTTCTTCAACACCTCTTCTGCCTTAACACCAAACAAGGTATGTTGTAAAGGAGCATCTAATAATTTTGCTTTAACATGGTCAGGCAGATTTTGTTCTTTTAACCAAGCATGCCTCCTAATGACAGAACCCCAACAGCGGCCCTGCAGGAGGCCTCCAGAGAATCAAAACCACATTGCAAAGTATGCTTTCCAACTTGTTCAGCTGCAGGCAATAAATCTTGTATTTCTTTGTTTTCTGCACATTCAGAATTTGTCATCATTTTCTGTTTAAGCAGTGTCATGATATATTGCTGATATTTGAGCATATGAAACTGGCAACTTAAGGCCCTTATAGCCAAAGTAGCAGATGTGTAAATCTTTTATCTCCATCTATCCAGAGCTCTAGAATCCCTGTCAGCGGGGGTAGTGTTTTTTGCAGTAGAAGCCTTGACCCCTTTCTGACCCTGAGAAATAGTATCTAGGTCTGCAGAAGGGTTTCTGAAAAGGAATTTATGAGAGTCAGGGACCCTGTAGTATCTGTCCGGCTTAACAGGAGCTGGAGGTAAAGAGTCAGGGGTCAGACTGGACTCCGAGAAGACATCTACAATGTCCAACACAGGTGGAATAGCTAGAGGCCTGTGTTGAGGAAGTAAAAGGAAGTCTCTGAGCCTTTTCTTAGATTCTGAAAAATCTTGGCTCTCCTAGTGGAAGTGCTCCCTCATGGTATGCAAGGTTTCCCCAAAAGAGTAGTCCTCAGGAGGAGAAGCTGAAGGAATTGACTCTTCACCATCAGAATCCTCATGGGGGGAAGAGAACATTCCTGATCAGAAGAGGAATCAGAAGAAATGGAAACCTGATCTGAAGATTCATAGTCTGTCTCTTGCCTAGGCCTCTTATCAGGAGGGGGATGAGAATCCCTGATCAAGGTAATTAAGTCTTCGGCCATTTTGAGCATCTGTATTTTGAGCATGGAGGCCTGTCCTTGTGGCTGGTGAACTTGTTTCTTTGCCTTTAAAGGTGTTTTAACCTTTGCCTTTAAAGTTGGTTTAATATATAATTGTTTGGGTCTGAATACACCCTCAGAAGCCGATGCCTGCTCAGCGGCTCCAGACCCATCTGAGGGAAGAATCTCAGAGGCTCCAATACCTTGAGTTTCCAGCGGCCTGGCCAACTCCACGTGGGAGTTGGTAGCGGCCTGCGACTCTAAAGTAGCGGGCGTCAGGGGCTGCGAAAGCGCCTCACTGAGAACCAGCGACTTGCTTAGGAGAAGCTTCGTCTTCGGGTCTGGACCTCGGTTGCCTGTCTTCTTCTTTTCGTTTTTTGAGAACTACGGTAGTCGGACGGCTATCCGACGACATTGTATAATTAAATCTTCGCCCAAAATAGCTTAATGGAAAATCGTACAGACGCTTAATAGTGCGTTGGTTAAATCTAGAACAAAACCGACAACTAGCAACGTCGTGGTCTGGGCCTAGGCAAGGAATACAATAAGAATGAAAGACCTTATGAGGTATTTGCTTCCCACAAGAAATACAATTATTAACTTTTTCTGACATCGGTCTGGAGCAAGAAAAAAGTTTCCCCAACGGGGTACTTAGCTTTTAATGAAGACTTCAGATCTGAAACTCGAACACGAAAATCTCAGGAGTTGGCAGACCAGCACTTGCGAACTGCTTCTGCTTCGGGAACCGCGCGGCAAGAAAGACTAAATAAAATGGCGTCAGCTGAATCTTTTATACCCCTGACGACCTGATGTCAGGGAAGAGGTGACAGCAACCGACGCAGGACCCAAGACTTTTGAATTCAGGCTGACTAAGGGCAACCTGCCAGCAGGATAACCCAAATGTAATGACTGCAACAGTGAAACACGAAGACCATCTAGTAAAACAACCTTTGCCAACAGTGACATTTTCTTTTTTTTTCTCCACTACTGTGTGACCTTGGAGTATGTGCATTTAAGTTCGGAGAGGTGGGGGCTTACCCCTTGGGAGGGGGGGGCAACTTATCTCTGAGGTTTGGTAAAAGTGGTTTCTCTCACACTTTTTTTGATCGTTCAGAGCTCTATAACAGTGCTGAGGATCAATCAACATGCATAACATAAATCAAATACTCCCTCTTATTCTTCTTCAAGGATAAACAGTTTATTAAAATGAAAGATTTAAAGCTTTCATAAGAACTGTAGAAAATCAAGTTACTAATGTCAACTTACTTGAGTATAGTCACTGTTGCAGTCATAACCGTTGTGAACTAATGCACACTGAAATCAAATATCTGGCCAGACTTTCACAGCTAAGCACACTTCTCCCTCAGCAGGGTTAAAATCAGCTGCAACTTGGATGTCCCTAAGTATATGGCATAAAGTAATGCATGCTGGCCATCTTTGATTCTTTCTTTCCCCCTTTCTAGTCAGGACTGTTACGCTATGCACACCCAAAGTCACGGTGTGCTAAAAATATAAATATCCAAAGTTTTGGCAATGTCCTGGGGAGAAATTACTCTCCTGAGTTACTTGAACAATGCTGCAGTACTTGGTCTAGGGACTCTCTGCTGTGCAGACGCCCACAGCTGGCCTGAATATCACAGGCTTTAATCATCCCCAAGCCAGCAGAAGCCTTTGTGTTACAAGGAGTCACTTTCTTGTCCAAGGTACAGAAGTCTGAATCTTTCCAGGTGGAGCATGTTTCTCCCCACTGATCCTACTGACAGCCTCTGTCATTTTGCTGTAGGAGGAAGGTGGGGGAAAGGTGATAGGGTACCTACCACAAAAGCAGTAGCAGTAAGACAAATGGTTTGGTGGGAGGGACAGAGTGCTGATCTACTCAACATCTATAATTATGCTAAGTGTGGTTGGAAATGTACAGTTGTGTACACTTACCATAAATGTAGATGTTCGGGTATATTCACTGTTGCAGTCATTAGATTTGGGTTATCTGCTTGTAGGTAGCCCTCAGTCGGCCCGATAAAAAAGTATTGGGCCCTGCGTCAGCTGCTGTCCCTTCTTCCAGACATCAGGTCGTCAGGGGTATAAAACATGCAGCGGACGCCATTACATCAGTTTTTCTTGCCCTAGATGTCAGGTGCCCCCCCCCAATGGAAAGCAATTAAATATAAACGCACAAAGATATACCTCCAACAAAAAGCAAATACACCAAAAAGGCTTTTAAGCATAGTAAAGGAAAGTAGAGGTATAGCCAAAAGAAGTTAGGGGGCTGGAGGAAGGTTAAACAGGACTGCAACACTGAATACACTAGAACATCTACATTTATGGTAAGTGTACACAAAGTACAGTTTTGTACCTACCATAAATGTAGATGTTCGAGTGCTAATACAGCTGCAGTCATAACAGATGGGTTCTTCTGCCATCAGGCGGGTCCTCGGTCGGCCGAATTCCAAAGTCTAGGTCCGGCGTCGGTTGTCGTCGCTTCTTCCCTGACATCATTGCGACAGGGGTATTAAAAAACCAGCCGATGCCATTTTCTTCAGTTTTTCTTGCCCCAGATGTCAGGTGCCCCCAGAAGGAAGGCAATACATAAATTTATGTAATAATGTAGTGCAATATAATCAAAAAACAGTAGTTGCAAGCAAATACACCATAAATGAATACCCCAATCTAGTTGTATGAGGATGTGTTAGCCAATAGGCCTGTCCCAAGAGGGGAAGGAGAGAGGGAAACCTGGACTGCAGCTGTATTAGCACTCGAACATCTACATTTATGGTAGGTACAAAACTGTACTATGTTCATCATGTATACAGCTGCAGTCATAACAGATGGGTAGAATCCCAAAGCTAAAAAAGGGGTGGTAGGCACTACGTGGAACTAGGAGGAGCCAGGATGCCCTGCAAGACTGCAGTGGCAAAGCCTGCTCTAGTTTTGGAGTACAATGGTAGGTGGTAGTGCTTGGAGGAGGTACGCACAGAACTCCAAGTGGCTGCTTCCAAAATATCTTTGGTAGGAACTCCTCTGAGGAAAGCTGCAGAGGTAGCTGTGGCCCTTGTGGAGTGAGATCTGATGCCTGCAGGCACAGTTTTACCATGAAAAGAGTAACAAAAGCGTATGCAGTGTGCTATCCATTTTGAGATAGTCTGTTTGGAAATTGGCTTCCCTTGAGCTCCTATAGCATAGAACACAAAGAGTTGTTCTGATTTTCTGAAAGGCTTTGTTCTGTCCAAATAATAACGTAGCTGTCTGTGGATGTCCAAGGAATGTAGTAGTCTCTCCCCTTTGTTTTGAGGATTAGGGCAAAAAGTAGGTAAGTGAATAGCCTGATTCAAAGCTACCCTGGATACCACCTTGGGCACAAAGGACGGACTGGTTCGTAAGGAAACTCTGTCCTGATGGAAAATGATGAAAGGCTGCACAGACATGAGGGCTTGTAGTTCCGATACCCTGCGAGCTGAGGTGATAGCCAGAAGGAAGGCTGTTTTCCAGGACAAATATTGCAAATCTGTTGAGGCAGCTGGCTCAAAAGGAGGTAAGGTCAGCTTTTCTAAAATGAAATTGAGGTCCCAAGCAGGTATTGGTTGTTTCCTTGGGGGTTTTATATTCTTAGCCCCTCTGAGGAACTGCCTTAAGAGGGGATGAGAGAATAAAGGAGGATCAGTGTTGTATTCTGCAGAAATGGCTGAGGCATGGATTTTGATGGAGGAGAATGAAAGTCCACTGCTTAGCAGCTCAGCTAGATACTGTAATATTTGAGGTAAATTCAGTATTCCAGGATTCTGGCCCTTTTTCTCATTCCAGGCACAAAATCGCTTCCATTTTGCGGAGTAAGCTTTTCTAGTAGAAGGCCTTCTGGCCTCCAAAATGACATCCTGCACCTCCTTGGAGAGTAGGGTCTGTTGTGAAGTTAAGGAATCTTCCATGCGGCCAGATTGAGTGTTTTCAGCTGACTGTGAAGAGTTTTGAAGCTGTGCTGAGTCAGAAGAAGAGGCATTAGAGGCAGGGTCCATGGTGAGGAATGCATCAGGCTCCTGAGGAGTAGGTACCAGTGCTGTCTTGGCCAGTCTGGAGCAATGAGAATCATCTTTGGTCTGTCTGCTTTGGTCTTTAATAGAACTCTGGGCAGCAGAGGAAGAGGTGGAAAGGCATAAACTGTCATTGTTGTCCAACTGAGTGAGTGTCCACTCTCCATGCCTGTGGATGAAAAGTCCTTGAGCAGAATTTTGTCAATTGGTGATTTTTGTGGGAGGCAAAGAGATCTATGTCTGGCCTTCCCCATGCTTGAATTATTTCTGTAAAAACCTGAGGGTGCAACTTCCATTCGTGTGGGTCTGTCATATTTCTGATTAGGTTGTCTACCAGCGTGTTTTCCTTGCCTGGCAAGTACTGTGCTTGAAGCTCGATTTGTAATTCCAGAGCCATGTTCCAAAGTGACATGGCCAGCCTGCATAGGGGGTATGAATGGGTTCCTCCCTGTTTGTTTATGTACCACATTACTGTGGTGTTGTCTGTCCTTATCAGTAGTTGGCCTGGATGCAGAAGGTCTTTGAAAGCCATAATAGCATTTATTACTGCTAGCATTTCCTTTTGATTGATGTGTAGGTGCTTTTCTTTTTGGGACCATTTGCCCTGAATGCACCGATCTGTCATGTGCGCCCCCCAGACGTAGTCCGAGGCGTCTGTTGTGATGACTATTTGCTTGAGGCTTGCAGAATGGGAGACCTGTGTTTCTTTGGCATGCTTGAGCCCACCACAGAAATTCCTTTTGAAGGCATGGAATCAGTGGTATTATTGTTTCCAAACTGTGGCTGTGTTGAGACCATAGGTTTTTCAGGTACCATTGAAGTTTCCTCATATGCAGCTTTGCACATGGGATTAGAAGGATGCAAGATGCCATGAATCCCAGAGCCTGCAGTCAGCCTGGTGAAAATTGCTAGTTTTCGGAAGTATTGAGTCAGTTGCCCCTGTTTCTCTGGCGTGAGGTAAGCCATCTGGGTGTTTGTGTCCAAGTTGGCACCCAGGAAAATTATTGTCTGTGAGGGTATTAGCCTTGATTTCTTTTTGTTGACTGTGTACCCCAGAGCATTCAACAACATTATTACAAAAGCCAGATGTTTCAGAAGTATGTGCTTGCTGTCCGCTTGGATCAGGCAGTCGTCCAAATATGGGTATATTTGTATCCCTTGAAGTCTGGAGTAGGCAATTACTGATGCCAAGCATTTCGTGAATACTCTGGGCGCAGTAGATAAGCCAAAGGGCAAAGCAGGGAATTGATAATGGGTTGAACCTGCAAGAAATCTGAGGTATCTTCTGCAATTTTGTCTGATTGGGACATGCAGGTATGCCTCCTTGAGGTCCAATGTTACCAGCCAAGACTCCTTGCCCAGCATGGGAAGAAGCTGCTGTAATGTGAGCATCTTGAATTTTGGCACGAGTAAAAATGTGTTTAGGATGGATAGGTCCAAAATAGGTCTCCAATCTTTTCCCTTCCTTGGTACCAGGAATAGTCTGGAATAAAAACCTTGACCTTGTTTTTGAGTAGGTACCTCTTGAATAGCTTTCATGTCCATGAGATCTGAAATTTGTCTTTGTGCCTCTGCCCTTTGATTGTGTGGCAGGTTTGGCATGCCTCTTTTGTGGAAGGGTGTGAAAATGGAATCTGTAGCCTCTGTTTATAATGTCCAGGATCCATTTGTCTTTTGTGACAATATGCCAGTTTTTCGAAAATAATGCCAGTTTTCCGCCTAAGGGTGCTGCCATTTGAGCCTTGCTTGGCATGCAAAGGGGAAAGTCATTGGGTTTGCTTTCTGAATGGCTGTGAACTATCCTCACCACCTCTTTGTGTAGGAGCTTGCCATTGTCCGCCTCTAAACGATCCTTGAGCTTGGCCCCTGCCCCTCGGGCGCCTGTATCTACCTCTTTGGGGTCTGTCCGTGGCTGGAAAGGACCAATTTTTGGAAGGCCAATTTCTACTGAAACGGAGGTTGTACCTGTAGAAAATCTTTCACTGTTTGCATTGATTTAGCCTTTTCCTCCATTTTCTTTAATACTTCCTCAGCTTTAACACCAAATAATACATCTTTTGTAGAGGGGCATCTAGTAATTTAGCTTTGACATGATCTGGTAAGGTTTGCTCCTTGAGCCAGGCATGTCTACGTATGACTGATCCTGTAACAGCAGCTCTACATGAGGCCTCTAGAGCATCAAAACCACATTGCAAGGTATGTTTACCCACTTGTTCTGCACTATGCATCAAATCCTGCAACTCCTTCAAGTCTGGTTGTTCAGGTTGTGACATTTTGCTTCTCAATTGTGATAACAGAAACTGTTGGTACTTTAACATATGGAAAGTACAGTTTTGTACCTACCATAAATGTAGATGTCCGATAGGCATGCATCTGCAGTCCTTACAAATGGGTTGTCCTGTCGTCAGGCAGCCCTTCGGTCGGCCGGATTCCAAAGTCTGGGTCTGGCCTCGGCTGGTGTCGCACTTCACCCGACGTCATAGCTGCAGTTATTCGGGTATAAAGGCATCAGCCGACGCCATTTTCCTCAGTGTTTCTTGCCCCAGATGCCAGGTGCCCTCCAGGAAGGCTAAATTTGGATAAATGCAAATGGTTCCAAATAGTAGAGAGCAAACAAAAAATAAGCATGTATGTACATATATACAAACAAATACACCATAATAGATTCCCCCAGCTAGCTACAGGATGGGCAAATACCCTAGGAGCACCACAGAGGGGAAGGAGGGTGGGTAATCCTGACTGCAGATGCATGCCTATCGGACATCTACATTTATGGTAGGTACAAAACTGTACTATGTCCTTCAAGGATGCATCTGCAGTCCTTACAAATGGGTAGAATACCATAGCCAAACTGGGGGAGGAGGAGAAATAAGATTATGGTGTAGTTAGGATCCCTTGCAAAACAGCAGAGGCAAAACCTGCTCAGGATCTGGAGTATAAAGGTAAATTATAATGCTTGGCAAATGTATGCACGGAGCTCCAAGTAGCAGCCTCTAAAATGTCTTTGGTAGCCACTCCTCGTAGAAAAGCTGTGGTAGTGGCTGTAGCCCTTGTAGAGTGAGGCCTGATGTTTTCTGGAGTTTTCCTCCCATGGTAGGAGTAACAAAATCTAATGCAATTTCCTATCCACTTAGAGATTGTCTGTTTTGAAATTGCTTTTCCTTCCATTCCTGTTGCATATGCCACCAGTAGCTGGTCAGTTTTTCTATTGCCCTTGGTCCTGTCCAGGTAGTAGCGTAATTGCCTATGTACATCCAAGGTATGCAACAGTCTTTCTTCCCTGTTCTGTGGGTTGGGGAAGAATGTAGGTAGGTGGATAGCCTGATTTAAAGATACTCTGGAAACCACCTTTGGCATAAAAGTAGGATTTGTTCTCATGGACACTCTATCTTGATGGAAGATCAGGAAGGGCTGTACTGCCATTAGTGCCTGTAGCTCAGATACCCTTCTTGCTGAAGTGATTGCAAGCAGGAAAGCAGTTTTCCATGATAAGTATTGTAATTCTGCTGTTGCTGCTGGTTCGAAAGGAGGGAGTGTCAACTTTTCTAGCACAAAGTTCAAGTCCCATGCTGGCAATGGTGGCTTCCTAGGTGGTTTTACATTTTTAATTCCTCTCAGAAACTGCCTGAGCAGAGGATGTGAGAAGACTGGAGGATCCAAGTCGTATTCTGCTGAAATAGCTGATGCATGAATCTTAATGGAAGAATAGGACAGGCCGTTGTGGAAGAGCTCTGCCAAGTATTCCAGGATGTTGGCTATGTTTACCAGTGACACATTTTCTCCTTTTGCAGTACTCCAAATGTGATATCTTTTCCATTTTGCTGAATAATTTTTCCTTGTTGAGGGTCTGCGAGCCTCCAAGATAATGTCTTTAACCCTTTGGGATAAAATTGGGTTATTTGGTCTTATGCAATGTTCCAGGCAGTCAGCTGCAGTGTTTCCAGGTTTGGATGCAGGGTGTTGTAGTTGTTCTGCGTTAACAGTAAGGGAACATGCTTCTCAGTAATGGGTACCAATGTTGTCTTGGCCAGTCTGGAGCTATCAGGATGATCCTTGGACGGTCCTCTTTGATCTTCAATAGCACCTTGTGCATCAAAGGAAGAGGTGGGAATGCATATGCTGTCAGGTTTTTCCAACTGAAAGATAGGGAGTCCACTTTCCAAGCAAGTGGGTGGTACGTCCTCGTGCAGAATTTCTTCAGTTGGTGATTGCGTGGGGATGCAAATAAATCTATTTCTGGTAGTCCCCATTCTCTTGTAATGGTTTTGAAGATGTCCTGATGCAGCATCCATTCGTGGGCATCCATGGTAGTTCTGCTTAGTATGTCTGCTAGAATGTTTTCTTTTCCTGGCACAAAAATTGCTTGTAATTGAATGTTGAAGCTCAAGGCCACATTCCAGAGGTCCATTGCCATCCGGCATAGAGGGTACGAATGTGTGCCTCCCTGTTTGTTGATGTACCACATAACTGTGGTGTTGTCTGTCCTTATCAACAGTTGGCCTTGTTGGAGAAAAGGTCTGAATGCCTGAATTGCCAGTTTTACTGCCAGCATTTCCTTTTGATTTATGTGTAGGTGTTGCTGGTCTTGAGTCCATAAGCCTTGTATGCATTTGTCCAGCATGTGTGCCCCCCAACCGAGGTCTGAGGCGTCTGTTGTGATGGTCTGGCCTGGTTGAGCGTTGTGGAAGGGCAGCCCTTTGTTTGATTGACAGGCCTGAGCCCACCATTGGAATTCTTGTTTCAAACATGGAATTATAGGAATTTGGGTTTCTAGGCTGTGCTTGTGCTGAGATAATAAATTCCTTAAGTACCACTGTAACTTTCTCATGTGTAGTCTGGCATGTGGAACTAATATTATGCAGGATGCCATGAAACCCAAGGCTTGCAGGACTTTTCTTGCTGTTAGCTGGTTCTGCTTTGTTAATGCCACGAAGTAGAGAGGGAGTTGTTCCTGTTTTTCTACTGTTAGGAATGCCATTTGTTTTGATGTGTCCAGTTCTGCACCCAAAAAGGTTATCCTTTGGGATGGTATCAGCCTTGACTTTTTTATATTGACTGTGTATCCCAGGGCTTGCAGTAGATAAATGACCCTTTTCAAGTCTTCTGTTAGCTTATTTTTGTTGTTCGCTTGTATCAGGCAGTCGTCCAGGTAAGGGTAGATTTGGATTCCCTGAAGCCTGCAATGAGCAATTACTGATGCCAGGTATTTCGTGAACACTCTGGGCGCAGTAGATAAGCCAAAGGGCAATGCTGAGAATTGATAATGCTCTGATCCTGCAAGAAATCTGAGGTATCTTCTGCAATTTGGTCGTATGGGGACGTGCAGGTATGCCTCCTTGAGATCTAGAGTTACCAGCCAAGACTCCTTGCCCAACATGGGAAGAAGCTGCTGTATGGTCAGCATTTTGAATTTTGGAACAATGAGGAATGTGTTTAAAGCGGACAGGTCGAGAATAGGTCTCCATTTGTTTTCTTTTCTTGGTACCAGGAAGAGTCTGGAGTAAAATCCCTGTTCTCGCTCCATAGATGGTACCTTTTCTACAGCTCTCATCCTTAGTAATTGAGTTATTTGTTTTAGAGCTTCTGCCTTTTGATTTGGAGGTAGGTTTGGCATTCCTCTCTTCCTTGGTAGAGTATGGAAGTGAAACCTGTAAAGTACAGTTTTGTACCTACCATAAATGTAGATGTCCGAACTGGATAGCATCTGCAGTCATAACAACTGGGTTGTCCTGTCGTCAGGCAGCCCTTCAGTCGGCCGGATTCCAAAGTCGGGTCCGCTTCGCTGATGTCGCACTCCACCCGACGTCATCTCTGTTGGTCTTCGGGTATAAAAGCATCAGCCGACGCCATTTTCCTCAGTGTTTCTTGCCCCAGATGCCAGAAGCCCTCTTGCAGGCTAAAATTTGGATAGATGCCAATGTTTCCAAATAGATAGAGGTAAACACAACAATAAGCATGTATGTACATATATACAAACAAATACACCATAAAAGACTCCCCCCCCAACAGCTAGCTATTAGGAGGGTAAACACCCTAGGAGTACCACATATGGGAAGGAGGGAGGGTAATCCTGACTGCAGATGCTATCCAGTTCGGACATCTACATTTATGGTAGGTACAAAACTGTACTATGTCCTTCATGGATGCATCTGCAGTCATAACAACTGGGTAGAATACCATAGCCAACTAGGGGAGGAGGATAAAAGTAGATTATGGTGTGTTTAGGATCCCTTGCAGTACAGCAGTGGCAAACCCTGCTCGGGATCTGGAATATAGAGGCAAATTATAATGCTTGGCAAATGTATGCACGGAGGTCCAAGTAGCCGCCTCAATAATGTCTTTGGTTGCCACTCCTCGTAAGAAGGCTGTGGTAGTGGCTGTTGCCCTTGTAGAATGAGGTCTTATGTTCTGTGGAATTGGTTTTCCATGGAAGGAGTAACAGAATCGTATGCAATTTCCTATCCATTTGGAGATTGTCTGTTTGGAAATAGCTTTTCCTTCCCTTCCTGTTGCATAGGCTAGAAAAAGTTGGTCAGTCTTTCTGCTATTTTTGTTCTGTCCAAGTAGTAGCGTAGCAGTCTATGTACATCCAAGGTATCCAGTAGTCTTTCCCTCTGTTTTGTGGGTTGGGAAAGAAGGTAGGTAGGTGGATTGCCTGGTTTAAAGACACTCTGGATACCACCTTGGGCATAAATGTAGGATTAGTCCTCATGGACACTCTATCTTGGTGGAAGATTAGGAAGGGTTGCACTGCCATTAAGGCCTGTAGTTCTGAAACCCTCCTTGCTGAAGTAATTGCCAGTAGGAAAGCAGTTTTCCATGACAGGTGTTGTAGGTCTGCTGTTGCTGCTGGTTCAAAGGGTGATAGTGTCAATTTTTCTAGCACAAAGTTCAAATCCCAAGCTGGTAATGGTGGTTTCCTTGGAGGTTTTACATTCTTGATTCCTCTGAGGAACTGCCTGAGCAAAGGGTGCGAAAAAACAGGTGGATCAAAGCTGTATTCTGCTGAAATAGCTGATGCATGTATCTTGATGGAGGAGTAGGACAGGCCTGAATGAAGAAGTTCGCCAGATACTCCAGAATGTTAGGCATATCTATGTTTGACACATCTTTTCCTCTTTCTGTACTCCAAATGACAAACCTTTTCCATTTTCCAGCATAGTTCCTTCTTGTTGAAGGTCTGGCTTCAAGAATAATGTCTTTTACTCTTTGGGAAAGTTCTGGATTAGCTGCTGCTATGTGATGTTCCATGCAGTTAGTTGCAACGCTTTTAGGTTTGGATGTATGATGCTGTAGTTGTTCTGAGTTAACATCAAAGGCATCAGGGTATTGGCCACATATTGTTCGAGACATGCTCCTCAGTAGTGGGTACCAGTGTTGTCTTGGCCAGTTCGAGCTATCAGGATTATCCTTGGACGTTCTTCCTTGATTTTCAGTAGTACCTTGTGTATCAAAGGAAGAGGTGGGAATGCATATGCTGTTAGGCCTTTCCAGTTGAAGGAGAGCGAATCCACTTTCCATGCTAGTGGGTGGGATGTCCTTGTGCAGAATTTTTGAGCTGGTGATTGAGAGGTGATGCGAATAGGTCTATCTGTGGCATTCCCATTTCTTTGAGATGGTCTTGAAGATGTCCGGTGCAGCTTCCATTCGTGGGCATCGAAGTGGTTCTGCTAAATATGTCTGCTAGAGTATTGTCTTTCCCGGTACAAATATTGCCTGTAACTGGATGTTGTAGCTGAGTGCCAGGGTCCACAGCTCCAAGGTCATTCTGCATAGGGGGTATGAATGAGTGCCTCCCTGTTTGTTGATGTACCACATGACTGTGGTGTTGTCTGTCCTTATCATCGACTGGCCCTCCTTGAGAAATGGTTTGAACTTTTGGATTGCCAGTTTTACTGCCAGCATTTCTTTTAGGTTGATGTGCAGGTGAAGTTGATCCTGTGTCCACAATCCTTGCACGCATTTGTCCAGCATGTGGGCCCCCCATCCTAGGTCTGAAGCGTCTGTTGTGATGGTCTGGCTTGCTTGACATCTGCGAAAGGGTAGGCCTGGGTTTGACTGGCATGCCTGAGCCCACCATAGGAACTCCTGTTTTAAGCATGGAATTAGTGGGATTTCTGTTTCTAGACTGTGTCTGTGTTGGGACCATAAATTCTTTAGGTACCACTGTAGTTTTCTCATATGTAGTCTGGCAAATGGAACCAAGGTTATGCATGATGCCCTGAAGCCCAAGGCCTGCAGTACTTTTCTTGCTGTTAACTTGTTCAGTTTTGTTAGTGCCAAGAAGTAAAGAGGAAGTTCTTTTTGTTTTTCTGTAGTCAGGAATGCCATTTGTTTTACTGTGTCCAATTCCGCGCCCAAGAATGTCCTTGTTTGGGATGGTATCAGCCTGGACTTTTGTAAATTGACTGTGTATCCCAGTGCTTGTAGCAAGTAAATGACCCTTTGAAAATCTGTTGTCAGCTTGCTTTTGTTGTCCCCTTGTAGGAGGGAGTCGTCCAGGTATGGGTAAATTTGAATTCCTGTAGTCTGCAATGGCGATTACTGATGCCAGGCATTTTGTGAATACTCTGGGCGCAGTAGATAAGCCAAAGGGCAATGCTGAGAATTGATAGTGCTCTGATCCTGCAAGAAATCTGAGGTATCTTCTGCAGATTGGTCGAATGGGGACGTGCAGGTATGCCTCCTTGAGATCTAGAGTTACCAGCCAAGACTCCTTGCCCAGCATGGGAAGAAGCTGCTGTAGGGTCAGCATTTTGAATTTTGGGACAATGATGTATGTATTTAAGGTGGACAGGTCGAGAATTGGTCTCCAACTTTTTTCCTTTCTTGGAACTAGGAATAGTCTGGAATAGAACCCCTTTCCTTGCTCTGCTGTTGGCACTCTTTCCACAGCTCTCATGTTTGCTAACTCCATTATCTGGCGTAGAGCCTCTGTTTTTTGATTTGGAGGTAGATTTGGCATTCCTCTTTTGACTGATAAAGTGTGGGAGTGAAACCGGTAACCTTGATCTATGGTTTGTAAAATCCACTTGTCTTTTGTTATGCAGTGCCAGTTCCTTGAAAATAAGGTTAACTTTCCGCCTAGAGGAGCTGCTATTTGTTCCCTGGTAGGCGGATTTAGGGTTAAGTCACTGTGGTTGTGCTGATGTAGTGGCAGTGGCTGTGTCTGTGCCTCTGTTGTTACCTTGCCACTGTCGTCCTCTGTAGGCACCTCCTCTGGATTGGTTTCTGCCTCTGGAACGTCTATTCCTGCCCCTTTGAAATTTTGTGGAGTCAGGAAAGGACCAATTTTGGCAGGCCAGTTCCTGCTAAACCTCGGGGTTGAACCTGCAAGAAATCTTTAACAGTTTGAACAGATTTTGCCTTTTCTTCCATTTTCTTCATAACCTGCTGGGCAGGTGTACCAAACAAACTTGTCTTGTCCATAGGAGCATCTAGCAGCTTAGCTTTAACATGATCCGTAAAGCTTGTTCCTTTAGCCATGCATGCCTTCTTATCACTGTGCCTGTCATGGCTGATCTAAATGAAGCCTCCAGTGCATCATAGCCACATTTTAAGGAATGGTTGCTAACCTGTTGTATGTTATTTACCATCTCTAATACATATTTCTTATCAAGAGATTCATCAGTGGTTAGTTTTTTAGTTAACTGATCAAGCATAAACTCTTGGTATTGTATCATGTGAAACTGACAGTTTAAAGCTCTAGCTGAGAGAGTAGCTGAAGTGTAGACCTTTTTACCCCATCTGTCTAATGACCTTGCTTCCCTTTCAGAAGGAGTAGGGTTTTTAGCTATGGTCGCGGCTACTGCCTTGGGACCCTGGGATATAGTCTCTGGGTCTGCAAGTGGGGCCTTGTAAAGGTGGTGATGAGTATCTGGCACCCTGTAAAATCTGTCTGGTTTGGCAGGGGCTGGGGGTAAAGAATCTGGAGCGGAGCAAACATCATTGAAAGCATCATCGACCACAGAGAGAACAGGAGGTATAGCTAAGGGCCTGTGCTGTGGGAGGTGCAGGAAGGTCCTAAGTCTTTTTCTGGAGTCTGAAAAATCCTGTTGCTGCCATTGGAACTGTTCTCGCATGGCATGCAAGGTTTCCCCAAAGGAGAATTCTTCTGGTGGGGAAGCAGCTGGAATGGATTCTTCAGCATCAGAATCTTCAAAATTGGAGAAGGGAGCCTCTGGCTGGTCAGTTATGTCTGATTCATCAGCAGATTCATCAGAGGACACTGGCTCAGGGGGCTCTGCCCTAAGTCTCTTCTCTGGGGGCTGAGAGGCCCTATCTGGGTGAGATTGAGATCCTCTGATTAAAGAAATTAAATCTTCTGCCAAAGTAAGCATTTGGGAACTAGAAGAGGGCCTGGATGTGGGGGTTTAACAGGCACTGTTTTAGTAGTCTTGGCTGCTTTAGCCCTGGCGAAGGCCTTAATGGACATGGCTGCTGGAGGCCTAGCAGCACCACGTGCTGGGGTAGAGACATCCAAGGGGATGGTGTCTGATAAGTCAACCACCGTAGTGGGTAAAATTTCTGAGGTCGATTCAAGAGTTTTAGCAGGGGCCTCAGTTGTAGGAATAGGTTCAGCTGTACTTAGATCAGTTTTCTCGGTTTCGGCCGAAACCGAGACACTCGCGGTTTGCTTAACCATGGTTTCGGCCGAAACCGCGGACCGCGAGTGTCGGTCTTTATCTTTGCGTTTTTTGGTAAATTGGGTAGTCGGAGGATCCGACGGCATAATGTATAAAATCAGAACCGAAAAACTGTTCTGCAAACTCCGACCGGCGCCTAAGCGTTCGTCGGTTGAAAGAAGCACAGGCCGAACAGGCTGCTACGTCGTGGGCTGGGCCTAAACAAGGCAGACAGTAAGAGTGGAAATCTTTATGCGGTATTTGTTTCCCACAGGTTAAACAATTGTTAACTTTTTCTGACATCGGCTGAGGCAAGAAAGAGTCCCCAACGGGGTACTTAGCTTTAGAAGTCTTCGAAGTAGTATCCGGTAGAAGTAATCTCTGGATCCGACCGACCGGCACTTGCGAACAGCTTCTGCTTCGGGCGCCACGCGACAAGAAAGACTGAGGAAAATGGCGTCAGCTGATGCTTTTATACCCGAAGACCAACAGAGATGACGTCGGGTGGAGTGCGACATCAGCCGAAGCCGGACCCGGACTTTGGAATCCGGCCGACTGAAGGGCTGCCTGACAGGACAACCCAGTTGTTATGACTGCAGATGCATCCATGAAGGACATCCTTGGTCTATTGTCTGCAAAATCCACTTGTCTCTCGTGATGAAATGCCAGTTTACTGAAAATAAGGCTAGCTTCCCGCCTAAGGGTGCTTCTAGTTGTTCCCTGGTAGGCTGTGCCAGAGTCAAGTCACTGTGATTGTCCTGTAGTAGTGGTGGTGGCTGTGTCTGTGGCTGTACCTCAGTGGTTGTTACCCTGCCACTGGCGTCCCCTGTAGGCACCTCTGGATTGACTTCTGCCTCTTGAACGCCTATTTCTGCCTCTCTGAGCTCTGGAGGAGTCTGGAAAGGACCAATTCTTGGAAAATGGGTAGAATACCATAGCCAAACTAGGGGAGGAGGAAGAAGAATTATGGTGTAGTTAGGATCCCTTGCAGTACAGCAGTGGCAAACCCTGCTCGGGATCTAGAGTATAGCGGTAAATTATAATGCTTGGCAAATGTATGCACGGAGGTCCAAGTAGCCGCCTCAATAATGTCCTTGGTTGCCACTCCTCGTAAGAAAGCTGTGGTAGTGGCTGTAGCCCTTGTAGAATGAGGTCTTATGTTCTGTGGAATTGGTTTTCCGTGGTAGGAGTAACAGAATCTTATGCAATTTCCTATCCATTTGGAGATTGTCTGTTTGGAAATTGCTTTTCCTTCCCTTCCTGTTGCATAGGCTACTAAAAGCTGGTCAGTTTTTTTTCTGTCACCTTTGGTTCTGTCCAGGTAGTAGCGTAACTGTCTATGTACATCTAAGGTATGCAGCAGTCTTTCCCCCCTGTTCTGTGGATTGGGAAAGAAGGTAGGTAGGTGGACTGCCTGGTTTAAAGACACTCTGGATACCACCTTAGGCATAAATGTAGGATTAGTTCTCATGGACACCCTATCTTGATGGAAGATTAGGAAGGGTTGTACTGCCATTAAGGCCTGTAGTTCCGAAACCCTCCTTGCTGAAGTAATTGCCAGTAGGAAAGCAGTTTTCCATGATAGGTGTTGAAGATCTGCTGTTGCTGCTGGTTCAAATGGAGGGAGTGTCAATTTTCCTAGCACAAAGTTCAAGTCCCATGCTGGTAATGGTGGTTTCCTAGGAGGTTTTACATTCTTGATCCCTCTGAGGAACTGTCTGAGTAGAGGATGAAAAGACAGGTGGATCAAGCTGTATTCTGCTGAAATAGCTGATGCATGTATCTTGATGGAGGAATAGGACAGGCCTGTATGTAGAAGCTCTGCCAAGTACTCCAGGATGTTAGCAATATCTATGTTCGACACATCTTTTCCTCTTTCAGTACTCCAAATGACAAATCTTTTCCATTTTCCTGCATAGTTCCTTCTTGTTGAAGGTCTGCGGGCTTCAAGGATAATGTCTTTAACCCTTTGGGATAGGTCTGGGTTAGTTGCTGCTATGTGATGTTCCAGGCAGTCAGTTGCAAGATTTTTAGGTTTGGGTGCATGATGTTGTAGTTGTTCTGAGTTAACATCAAAGGCATCAGGGGTATTGACCACATTCTCCCCTGAGACATGCTCCTCAGCAATGGATACCAGTGTTGTCTTGGCCAATTCAGAGCTATCAGGATTATCCTTGGGCGTTCCTCTTTGATTTTCAGTAGTACCTTGTGCATCAAAGGAAGAGGTGGAAATGCATATGCTGTCAGGCCTTTCCAACTGAAGGATAGAGAGTCCACCTTCCATGCAAGTGGGTGGTATGTCCTTGTGCAGAATTTTTTGAGCTGGTGATTGAGTGGGGATGCGAATAGGTCTATTTGTGGCATTCCCCATTTCTTTGTGATGGCCTTGAAGATGTCCGGGTGTAGCATCCATTCGTGAGCATCCGAGGTGGTTCTGCTTAACATGTCTGCTAGGGTGTTTTCTTTTCCGGCACAAATATTGCCTGTAACTGGATGTTGTAGCTCAGAGCCATATTCCAAAGGTCCAGAGTCATTCTGCATAAGGGGTATGAATGAGTGCCTCCCTGTTTGTTGATGTACCACATGACTGTGGTGTTGTCTGTCCTTATCATTAAATGGCCTTCTTTGAGGAATGGTCTGAATTTCTGGATTGCTAGTTTTACTGCCAGCATTTCTTTTTGGTTTATGTGCAGGTGCAGCTGGTCTGGAGTCCACAATCCTTGTATGCATTTGTCCAACATGTGCGCCCCCCAGCCTAGGTCTGAGGCGTCCGTTGTGATGGCTTGGCTTGCTTGAAAGTTGTGGAAGGGCAAGCCTGGGTTTGACTGGCATGCTTGAGCCCACCATAGGAACTCCTGTTTCAGGCATGGGATTAGTGGGATTTCGGTTTCTAAGCTGTGCCTGTGTTGAGACCATAAATTCTTTAGGTACCACTGTAGCTTTCTCATATGCAGTCTGGCATGTGGGACCAAGATTATGCATGATGCTATGAAGCCCAAGGCCTGCAGTACTTTTCTTGCTGTTATTAGTTTGTTCTGCTTTGTTAATGCCAAGAAGTAAAGAGGGAGTTGTTTTTGTTTTTCTGCAGTTAGGAATGCCATTTGTTTTGCTGTGTCCAATTCCGCACCCAAGAATGTTCTTGTTTGGGATGGTATCAGTCTTGACTTTTGTAAATTGACTGTGTATCCCAGGGCTTGTAGTAAGCAAATGACTCTTTGTAAATCTGTTGTCAGCTTGCTTTTGTTGTCCGCTTGTAACAGGCAGTCGTCCAGGTATGGATAAATTTGGATTCCCTGTAGCCTGCAGTGAGCGATTACTGATGCCAGGCATTTTGTGAATACTCTGGGCGCAGTAGATAAGCCAAAGGGCAATGCTGAGAATTGATAATGCTCTGATCCTGCAAGAAATCTGAGGTATCTTCTGCAATTTGGTCATATGGGGACGTGCAGGTATGCCTCCTTGAGATCTAGAGTTACCAGCCAACACTCCTTGCCCAGCATGGGAAGAAGTTGCTGTAGGGTCAGCATTTTGAATTTTGGGACAATGATGTATGTGTTTAAGACGAACAGGTCGAGAATAGGTCTCCAACTTTTCTCTTTTCTTGGTACTAGGAAGAGTCTGGAGTAGAATCCTTTGCCCTGTTTTGTTATTGGTACTCTTTCCACAGCTCTTATCTTTGTTAATTGCGCTATCTGCTTTAGAGCTTCTGTTTTTTGATTTGGAGGTAGGTTTGGCATTCCTCTTTTTACTGGTAAGGTGTGGAAGTGCAACCTGTAGCCTTGGTCTATGGTTTGCAAAATCCACTTGTCTTTTGTGATATAGTGCCAATTTTTCGAAAATAAGGCTAACTTTCCGCCTAAAGGTGCTGTTATTTGCTCCCTGGTAGGCGGTGTCAGAGCCAAGTCACTGTGATTGTCCTGTTGCAGTGGCTGTGTCTGTGCCTCGGTTATTGCCTTGCCACTGTCGTCCTCTGTAGGCACCTCCTCTGGATTGATTTCTGCCTCTAGAGCGTCTATTCCTGCCTCTTTGAGATTTTGAGGAGTCTGGAAAGGACCAATTTTTGGCAGGCCAGTTCCTGCTAAACCTTGGGGGCTGAACCTGTAAGAAATCCTTAACTGTTTGTACAGATTTTGCCTTCTCTTCCATTTTCTTCATTACTTGCTGAGCAGGTGTACCAAATAGACTGGCCTTATCCATAGGAGCATCTAACAGCTTTGCTTTAACATGATCCGGCAAGACCTGTTCTTTCAACCATGCATGCCTTCTTATCACTGTGCCAGTCATGGCTGATCTAAATGAAGCCTCCAGTGCATCATAGCCACATTTTAAAGAATGGTTACTAACCTGCTGAATGTTATTCACCATTTCTAAAACATATTTCTTATCTAAGGAGTCATCAGTGGACAGCTTCTTAGTTAACTGATCAAGCATAAACTCTTGGTATTGGATCATATGAAACTGACAGTTTAAAGCTCTAGCTGAGAGAGTAGCAGAGGTGTAAACTTTTTGCCCCCATCTCTCTAAGGACCTGGATTCCCTTTCAGAAGGAATAGGGTTTTTTGCTGAAGTCGAGGCTACTGCCTTAGGCCCCTGGGATATAGTCTCAGGATCTGCAAGTGGGGCCTTGTATAGGTGGTGATGAGTGTCTGGCACCCTGTAAAATCTATCTGGTTTGGCAGGGGCTGGAGGTAAAGTATCAGGAGCAGTGCAAACATCATTAAATGCATCATCCACAACAGGCAGTACTGGAGGTATAGCTAAGGGCCTATGTTGTGGTAAGTGCAGAAATGTTCTAAGCCTTTTTCTTGAATCTGAGAAATCTTGTCCCTGCCATTGGAATTGTTCTCTCATGGCATGTAAGGTTTCCCCAAAGGAAAATTCCTCTGGTGGAGAGGCAGATGGAATGGATTCCTCAGCATCGGAATCTTCATAAGTAGAAAAAGGAGCCTCTGGCTGATCTGTAATGTCTGAGTCATCCGAAGAATCATCAGAGGACACTGGCTCGGGGCTCTGCTCTAGGTCTCTTTTCTGGGGGGCTGAGAGGCCCTGTCTGGGTGAGATTGGGATCCCCTAATTAAGGATATTAAATCCTCTGCCAGAGTAAGCATTTGTGAACTAGAAGTGGGCCTGTGTGAGGGGGCTTAACAGGCACTGATTTAACAGTTTTGGCTGCTTTAGCCCTGGCAAAGGCCTTAATAGACATGGCTGCAGGAGGCCTAGCAGCACCACGTGCTGGGGTAGAGACATCCAAAGGAATGGTGTCTGATAAATCACTAGGAACCACAGTAGTAGGCAAAACTTCTGAGGCCGATTCAACTAAGGTAGCAGGAGCCTCAGTAGTAGTCATGGATTCGCTGAAGATTGACGTTTTCGGTTTCGCCGAAACCGAGACACTCAGCTTGCTTAACCGTGGTTTCGCCGAAACCACGGACCGCGAGTGTCGGTCTTTTGCGTTTTAACAATTTGGGTAGTCGGAGGATCCGACGGCATAATGTACGCAAAATCTGAGCCGAAAAACTGTTCAGCAAACTCCGACCGCGCCTAAGCGTCGGTTGAAGGAAGCACAGGCCGAACAGGCTGCTACGTCGTGGTCTGGGCCTAAGCAAGGCAGGCAGTAAGAGTGGAAATCTTTATGAGGTATTTGTTTCCCACAAGTGAAACAGTTATTGACTTTTTCTGACATCGGCTGAGGCAAGAAAGAGTCCCCAACGGGTACTTAGCTTTTAGAACTCTTCGAAGTAGTATTCGGTAGTAGTAATCTCTGGATCTGACCGACCGGCACTTGCGAACAGCTTCTGCTTCGGGCGCCGCGCGGCAAGAAAGACTGAGGAAAATGGCGTCGGCTGATGCCTTTATACCCGAAGACCAGCAGAGATGACGTCGGGTGAAGTGCGACATCAGCCGAAGCCGGACCCAGACTTTGGAATCCGGCCGACCGAAGGGCTGCCTGACGACAGGACAACCCATTTGTTATGACTGCAGATGCATCCTTGAAGGACATTACAGTAAGAGTGGAAGTCCTTATGAGGTATTTGCTTCCCACAAGAAATACAATTAACTTTTTCTGACATCAGTCTGAGGCAAGAATAAAGTTTCCCCAACAGGGTACTTAGCTTTATTGAAGACTTTGGATCTGAAATTCGACTTCGAAAATCTCAGGAGTCAGTCGACCGGCACTTACGAACTGCTTTTGCTTCGGGCACCGCGTGGCAAGAAAGGCTGAAGAAAATGGCGTCGGATGCATCTTATATACCCCTGGCGCACTGACGTCAGGGAAGAAGTGACAGCAACCGACGCCGGACCAAGACTTTGGAACTCTGGCCGACTGCGGGACCACCTGACGGCAAGATAACCCAAATGTAATGACTGCAGCAGTGTAACACGATGAACATCTGTCTGTAGTTACAAATGACAGACATAGCTAAGCACTTTCCCCCTTGAACCACACTACAGATTGGGTGAGCAGCCTACCCCAAAGTGAATAATCTACTGTAAATGGTTCAGCTGCAGAAAGAAAGGTGGGAACAGTATATAAATTCAGATAATGGCAAGAGGGAATGAGACACCAACAGGGGATTGTGCACCAAAAGGTCTGCAAGTCAGTGACAAACTAACATTTTACAGTTCAAAGCAACATCAGTACAGTACAGTTGTGCACACTTACTATAAATGTAGATGTTAGAGTGTATTCACTGTTGCAGTCATCACATTTGGGGGTTATCTGCTTGCAGTAGCCCTCAGTCGGCCTGATTATCAAAGTCTTGGGTCCTGCGTCAGTTGCTGTCTTATCTTCCAGGAAGTCAGGCAGTCAGGGGTATAAAGCATGCAGCCAATGACATTACATCAGTTTTTCTTGCCCCAGATGTCAGGTGCCCCCCTAATGGGAAGCAATTAAATATAAATAAGCAAGGTTATACCTCCAACAAAAAAGCAAATACATCAAAAAGCTTTTAAGCATAGTAAAGAAGAGTTAGAGGTATAGCCAAAAGAAGTCAGGGGGCTGGCGGGAGGGTAACCAGGGCTGCAACAGTGAATACACTCGAACATCTACATTTATGGTAAGGGTACACAACTGTACTATGTTCTTCGTGTTTCACTGTTGCAGTCATCACATTTGGGTAGATTCCCAAAGCTAAAGATGGGAGGAGGAATTTATGTAGCATTAGGACCAGCTATAAGTCGCTGTAAGACTGCAGTGGGAAAACCAGCTCTGGATTTAGAGAAAATAGGCAAATGGTAATGCTTGCTGAAAGTATGTACAGAACTTCAGGTAGCAGCTTCTAGGATGTCCCAGGTAGGGACACCTCTGAGAAAGGCTGTAGAGGTAGATGCAGCCCTGGTTGAGTGCGGTCTTAACCCCTGTGGGATAGGCTTTCCATGGTGCTAATAGCAGAAATTAATGCAATGGCATATCCATTTAGAATTGGTTTGCTTTGAAATGGTCTTCCCCTCTGCCCCTGCAGCAAATGCCACCAGCAGTTGTTCAGATTTCCTCTGAGGTTTAGTCCTGTCCAAGTAAAATCTAAGTTGTCTGTGCACATCTAAGGAGTGCAGTATCCGTTCCCCTTTGTTCTGTGGATTAGAAAAGAAGGTTGGCAAATTAATGGACTAATTAAGAGCCACACTGGATACCACCTGGGCAAGAAGGAGGGGTTGGTCCTGAGGGACACCTTGTCCACATGAAAGATGATGAAAGGCTATACTGCCATACTGGGCCTGTAATTCAGATACCCTTCTTGCTGAAGTGATTGCTAAAAGGAAGGCTGTTTTCCAGGAAAGGAATTTTAACTCTGCACTTGCTGCTGGCTCAAAGGGAGGTAGAGTGAGTTTTTCCAGTACATTAAGGTCCCAGGGTGGAGTTGGGGCTCTCCTGGGTGGTCTTAAGTTTTTGGCCACCCTCTCAGGAACTGCTTGAGCAGTGGATGACAGAAGCGGGGTGGTTGTGTTGTAATGAGCTGAAATGGCTGAGGCATGAATTTTGATGGAGGAAAAAGAAAGGCCCTTGTGAAGCATCTCAGTTAAGTATTGAAGAATCTGAGGTAAATTGAGGGCTGCTGTGCCCATCCCTTGAGTTTGGTTCCAGGAACAGAATCTTGTCCATTTTTCAGCATAAGATTTTCTGGTACAAAGCCTCCTTGCCTCCAAAATGACATCCAACACTTGTTTACTGAGGGATTTTAACAGAGAGGTCAAGCAATTAGCCAGGCTGCCAGGTTCAGGGTTTGAAGCTGGGGGTGCAGAATCTGGCCCTCCTGCTGGGACAGCAGGGTAGGGGGTCTGAGGCAGGTGCCATGGTGCCAGCAGTGATACACTGCGCAAGAGGGAGTACCAGTGTTGGCGTGGCCAGTCTGGTGCAATCAGTATTGTACTTGGTTTGTCCTGTTTGACTTTTAGTAGTACTTTGGAGAGGAGAGGCAGAGGAGGAAAGGCATAAACTGATAGATTTTTCCAGTTGAAGGACAGGGCATCCACTTTCCAAATTTGTTTGTAGGGAGTCCTTTTGCAGAATTTGTCCAATTGGTAGTCCTGGGAGGAGGCAAACAGGTCTATATCTGGGCTCCCTCCCATTTGTTTATCAACATGCTGAAAGTCTTTGGTTCCATTTTCCACTCGTGTGGGTCCATGAGATTTCTGCTTAGTTTGTCTGCCAGTGTATTTAGCTTTCCTGGCCGGAATTGAGCCTGTAAATGCACTTGGTAGCTCAAGGCTGTGTTCAACAGACCCATGTTTAGCTGCAGAGGGGGTATGAATGGGTCCCCCTGCTCGTTTATGTACCACATAACAGTGGTGTTGACCGTCCTTACCATTAATTGTCCTGGAAGAATGGGGTCCTTGAAGGCTGTCAGAGCATTCTGTACAGCTAACACTTCTTTTTGATTGATATGCAGGTACATTTGACTTGGGTTCCATTTGCCCTGAATGCACTTCCCTGCCAGGTGAGCCCCCCATGCATAATCAGATGCGTCTGTTAGGGTTTGGGCGGCAGGGGGTAGATTGAATGGTAGTCCCTTGTTTTGGTGGCAGGCCTCTGCCAACCAAAGGAACTAACTGTAGGCAAGGTATGATAGGAATTATTGCTTCTAGATCCTGAGAAAGTTGACACCATAGATGATACTGCAGTTTCCTCATATGCAGTCTTGCATATGGAATTAGGAGAATGCAGGAGGCCAAGAACCCCAAGGCTTGCAGTATTTGCATTGCAGACAGCAGAGTTTTTGTGGCCATTAGTCTGAAGTAGGCTGTCAAATTAATTTGTTTCACTGGCGTGAGAAAAGCCATCTGGGAAGTTGTGTTCAAATTTGCTCCCAGGAATATAATTTGTTGACAGGGTACAAGATGTGATTTTTTTTTATTTATGGTGTACCCCAGACAAGTTAGCACCTTTTGTACAAATGCCAGATGATTCAAAGGTATGTCTGGGCTTTCTCCCTGAATTACACAATCATCCAAATATGGGTATATTTGAATATTTGTTTGGCGGCAAAATGCAATGACTGGAGCTACGCACTTTGTGAATATCCTGGGCGCAGTAGATAAGCCAAAGGGCAGTACAGAGAACTCATAGTGCATGTAGCCTGCTTTGAAGCGTAGGTATCTTCTGCAAGCCTCTTTGACTGGGATGTGCAAGTAGGCTTCCTTTAAATCCATTGTTGCCAACCAGGTATCCTTGCCTAGCATAGGAAGCAACTGGTGAAGACTTAGCATCTTGAATTTTGGGATCACCAAAAAGGTGTTTAGGATAGAAAGGTCCAGGATAGAATGCCATGAGTTGTCTTTTCTGGGTACCAGGAAAAGTCTTGAATAGAAACCTTATCCCTTTTCCTCTTCTGGTACAGTTTGAATAGCCCTTATGCTTAGGAGAGGGAGTACTTGCTTTGAGCCTCTGCCCACTGATTTAGGGATAGATCTGGCCAACCGTTTGGGGTTGGTAACGTGTGGAAGTGAAATCTGTATCGTTGGGAAACTATATTTAAAACCCATTTGCCCTGGGTAATAAGTTCCCAGTTTTTTGTCTGCAGAGCAATCTTTCCACCTAAAGAAGCAGTCAGTTGGGAAGAGCTTGGAAGTTTTAAAGTTAAGTCACTGAGACAGTTTACGATGGGGGGGGGGGGTCTTGCTACTCCCTGATTTGGAAGTGGGAGCCACCCACTGCTTAGCCCTGTGCGTACCTTGGGACTGAAGCCTGGGTGTCCTGCTGGTTCTGGGTTTGGAATGAGAAGGCCTGGAAGAGGCAGGAAAGGACCAATTCTTAAAGGGCCAATGCCTACTAATCTTGAAGGCTGTACCTGTAAGAAATCTTTAACAGTTTTCATAGATTTCGCTTTTTCCTCCAACTTTTTAAGTACTACTTCTGCTTTGTTGCCAAACAGGCGGTCTTGATTTAAGGGAGCATCCAGCAGTTTAGCTTTAACATGATCTGGCAAAGATTGCTCCTTAAACCAAGCATGCCTTCTACGTACAAACCCAGTGGCAGCAGCCCTGCAAGATGCCTCTAGTGAATCAAAACCACATTGCAAAGTATGTTTTCCAACTTGTTCAGCAGAATGCATTAAATCCTTATTTTCAGCAAAGTCAGGAATCAACATAATTTTCTGTTTAAGCAATCCAGAAATATGCTGCTGATATTTTAACATATGAAACTGACAGTTTAAGGCCCTAATGGCCAAAGTTGCAGAAGTGTATACCTTCTTACCCAATCTATCCAGAACCCTGGTATCTCTATCAGTGGGGGTAGGATTTTTGGCAGTAGTAGCCTTAATGCCCTTGGGTCCCTGTGAAATGTTCTCAGGATTCGCAATAGGATTTTTAGAAAGAAACTTGTGAGAGTCAGGAACCCTGCAATATCTATCTGGTTTTCTGGGAGCAGGAGGTAAGGAGTCAGGGGCCAAGCTAGACTCCGAAAAGGCATCATCAACAATGTTCAGTACAGTGAGAATAGCTAAAGGCCTGTGTTGGGACAGGAATAAAAATTCCCTAAGTCTCTTTTTAGAATCAGAGTAATCCTGGATTTCCCAGCGGAAATGCTCTCCAAGAGTATGTAAGGTTTCACCAAAAGAGAAATCCTCTGGAGGGGAATCAGAGGGAATAGAGTCCTCTTAATCAGAATCCTCATAGGTAGATAAGGGTAAATCCTGGTCATCAGATCAAAAGTACAGTTGTGTACACTTACCATAAATGTAGATGTTCGAGTGTATTCACTGTTGCAGTCAATACACTTGGGTTATCCTGCTGGCAGGCTACCCTCAGTCGGCCTGAATTCCAAAGTCTAGGTCCGGCGTCGGCTGCTGTCGCCTCTTCCCTGAAGTCAGTACGCCAGGGGTATCAAAGATGCAGCCGACGCCATTTTCTTCAGTTTTTCTTGCCCCAGATGTCAGGTGCCCCCCAAGTGGGTAAGCTAAATAAAATGCCAATAAAACATGCATGCACCAAAATATAAATATAATACCTTCCTCTACAAGCAAATACACCACATAGGTTGTATAGGTTAGAGAAGAGCAGATAAGTTGCAGCAAAGATATGGGGGATGGCGGGTGGGTAACCTGGACTGCAACAGTAAATACACTCGAACATCTACATTTACATCTACATTTATGTTAAGTGTACACAACTGTACTATGTTCTTCGTGTTTCACTGTTGCAGTCATTACACTTGGGTTGAATCCCAAAGCTAAGGTTGGGAGGCTGGAGCTAAATAGCATTAGGAGTGGCTATGAGGCCCTGCAGAACTGCAGTGGCAAAGCCTGCCCTGGATTTAGAGTAGAGTGGTAAATGGTAGTGCTTTGTAAAGGTGTGCACTGAACTCCAGGTAGCAGCATCTAAGATGTCTTTGGTTGGTACTCCCCGAGGAAGGCTGCTGAAGTGGCTGCTGCTCTGGTTGAATGTGGCCTAATGCCCTTAGGCACTGGCTTGCCATGTTGTGAATAGCAGAAACAAATGCAGTGGCCTATCCACTTTGAAATAGTCTGCTTTGAGATGGCCTTTCCTTGTGATCCTGCAGCATATGCCACTAGTAGTTGCTCTGTCTTTCTGAAAGCTTTGGTTCTGTTCAAGTAGAAGTGTAGCTGTCTGTGTATGTCCAAAGAATGCAGAATTCTCTCCCCCTTATTCTGTGGGTTTGGATAAAAGTAGGCAGATGAATAGTTTGGTTAAGGGCCACACTGGACACTACCTTAGGCATAAATGTGGGGTTTGTCCTCAGAGAAACCCTGTCTGGATAAAAAATGATAAAAGGTTCCACAGCCATGAGTGCCTGTAGCTCGGAGACTCGTCTTGCAGAGGTTATTGCTAGGAGCAGAGCTGTCTTCAAGATAAAAACTTTATATCAACAGTAGCGGCTGGCTCAAAAGGAGGCAGGGTGACTTTTTCCAAAACATAACTGAGGTCCCATGCAGGTATTGGTGATCGCCTTGGAGGCCTTAAGTTTTTGGCTCCTCTGAGGTACTGCCTTAAAAAAGGATGAGAAAAGATTGATGGCTCTGTATTATAATGAGCCGAAATGGCAGAGGCATGAATTTTAATTGATGAAAAGGATAGGCCTTTGTCCAGCATCTCAGTTAAGTATTGCTGAGGAATATTTGGTACAGCTGTGTCAATTCCTTGTACCTGGTTCCAAGCACAGAATCTCTTCCATTTTCCAGCGTAAGATTTTCTGGTACTAGGCCTTCGAGCCTCCAAAATGACATCCATTACAGCTTTAGTAAGAGGCGCGTTTTGTATCATTACATTATCCACCATGCTGCCAGATTTAAGGTCTTTAATTGGCTGTGCGGGATCTGATTGTTTTGCTGGGATAGTAGATGAGGTATTTGAGGCAAGGTCCAAGCCGGGCATTGAGACAAGTTCCTTAGGATTGGGTACCAGTGCTGGCTGGGCCAGTCTGGGGCAATCACTATCATTTTTGGCTTCTCCTGTCTGACCTTTAGGAGTACCTTGGGGAGGAGAGGCAGTGGAGGAAATGCATATACTGCTAAGCTTTTCCAGCTGAAAGAGAGGGCGTCCACTTTCCATGCTTGTGATAAGTCCTTGTGCAGAATCTTTTTAGTTGGTAGCTGTGAGGAGAGGCAAATAGATCTATATCCAGGCATCCCCATTTCCTTGTTATCATGCTGAAGACTTGTGGATCCAATTTCCACTCGTGGGGATCCATGAGGTTTCTGCTTAGTTTGTCTGCCAGAGTATTTATCTTTCCTGGCAGGAATTGTGCCTGCAGATGTACTTGGTAAGTCAATGCTGTGTCCACAGAGTCATGGCTGGTCTGCAAAGGGGGTATGAATGAGTGCCTCCCTGCATGTTTATATACCACATGACGGTGGTGTTGTCTATCAGTAGTTGTCCCGGAAGAAGTAGGTCCTTGAAGGCTGTCAGGGCATTCTGAAAGTACAGTTTTGTACCTACCATAAATGTAGATGTCCAAACAGGATAGCATCTGCAGTCCTAACAAATGGGTTGTCCTGTCGTCAGGCAGCCCTTCGGTCGGCCGGATTCCAAAGTCTGGGTCTGGCCTCGGCTGGTGTCGCACTTCACCTGACGTCATCTCTGCTGGTCTTCGGGTATAAAGGCATCAGCCGTCGCCATTTTCCTCAGTGTTTCTTGCCCCAGATGCCAGTTGCCCTCTTGGAAAACTAAATTTTGGGTAAATGCCAATGTTTCCAAAAAAGATAGTAGGCAAACACAAAAAATAAGCATGTATGTACATATATACAAACAAATACACCATAAGAGATCCCCCCCAGCTAGCTATTAGGAGGGTAAATACCCTAGGAGTACCACAGAGGGGAAGGAGGGAGGGTAATCCTGACTGCAGATGCTATCCTGTTCGGACATCTACATTTATGGTAGGTACAAAACTGTACTATGTCCTTCAAGGATGCATCTGCAGTCCTAACAAATGGGTAGAATACCATAGCCAAACTAGGGGAGGAGGAAGAAGAATTATGGTGTAGTTAGGATCCCTTGCAATACAGCAGTGGCAAACCCTGCTCGGGATCTAGAGTATAGAGCTAAGTTATAATGCTTGGCAAATGTATGCACGGAGGCCCAAGTAGCCGCCTCAATAATGTCCTTGGTAGCCACTCCTCGTAAGAAAGCTGTGGTAGTGGCTGTAGCCCTTGTAGAATGAGGTCTTATGTTCTGTGGAATTTGCTTTCCATGGTAGGAGTAACAGAATCTTATGCAATTTCTTATCCACTTGGAGATTGTCTGTTTGGAAATTGCTTTTCCTTCCCTTCCTGTTGCATAAGCTACTAGAAGCTGGTCAGTTTTTCTATTGCCCTTGGTTCTGTCCAGGTAGTAGCGCAACTGTCTATGTACATCCAAGGTATGCAGCAGTCTTTCCCCCCTGTTCTGTGGATTGGGAAAGAAGGTAGGTAGGTGGATTGCCTGGTTTAGAGACACTCTGGATACCACCTTAGGCATAAATGTAGGATTAGTTCTCATGGATACTCTATCTTGATGGAAGATTAGGAAGGGTTGTACTGCCATTAAGGCCTGTAGTTCCGAAACCCTTCTTGCTGAAGTAATTGCCAGTAGGAAAGCAGTTTTCCAGGAAAGGTGTTGAATATCTGCTGTTGCTGCTGGTTCGAATGGAGGGAGTGTCAATTTTTCTAGCACAAAGTTCAAGTCCCATGCTGGTAATGGTGGTTTCCCAGGAGGTTTTACATTCTTGATTCCTCTGAGGAACTGCCTGAGTAGAGGATGTGAGAAGACAGGGGGATCGAAGCTGTATTCTGCAGAAATAGCTGATGCATGTATCTTGATGGAGGAATAGGACAGGCCTGTATGGAAAAGCTCTGCCAAATACTCCAGGATGTTGGCAATATCTATCTTTGACACATCTTTTCCTCTTTCAGTACTCCAAATGACAAACCTTTTCCATTTCCCTGCATAGTTCCTTCTTGTAGAAGGTCTGGGCCTCAAGGATAATGTCTTTAACCCTTTGGGATAAATCTGGGTTAGTTGCTGTTATGTAATGTTCCAGGCAGTCAGTTGCAGAGTTTTTAGGTTTGGATGCATGATGTTGTAGTCGCTCTGAGTTAACATCAAAGGCATCAGGGGTAGTGTCCACGTTCTCCCCCGAGACATGCTCCTCAGCAATGGATACCAGTGTTGTCTTGGCCAATTTGGAGCTATCAGAATTATCCTTGGATGCTCCTCTTTGATTTTCAGTAGTACCTTGTGCATCAAAGGAAGAGGTGGAAATGCATATGCTGTCAGGCCTTTCCAACTGAAGGATAGAGAGTCCACCTTCCATGCAAGTGGGTGGTATGTCCTTGTGCAGAATTTCTTGAGCTGGTGATTGAGTGGGGATGCGAATAGGTCTATTTGTGGTACTCCCCATTTCTTT
Source organism: Protopterus annectens (assembly GCF_019279795.1). Taxonomy (NCBI): domain Eukaryota; kingdom Metazoa; phylum Chordata; order Ceratodontiformes; family Protopteridae; genus Protopterus; species Protopterus annectens. The sequence goes on from NC_056736.1 coordinate 402,452,613, forward strand.
GTGATGGCCTTGAAGATGTCCGGGTGTAGCATCCATTCGTGAGCATCCGAGGTAGTTCTGCTTAACATGTCTGCTAGGATGTTTTCTTTTCCCGGTACAAATATTGCCTGTAACTGAATGTTGTAGCTCAGAGCCATATTCCATAGGTTCAGAGTCATTCGGCATAGGGGGTATGAATGAGTGCCTCCCTGTTTGTTGATGTACCACATGACTGTGGTGTTGTCTGTCCTTATCATTAAATGGCCTTCTTTGAGGAATGGTCTGAAATTCTGGATTGCTAGTTTTACTGCCAGCATTTCTTTTTGATTTATGTGCAGGTGCAGCTGATCTGGAGTCCATAATCCTTGTATGCATTTGTTCAGCATGTGGGCCCCCCAACCTAGGTCTGAGGCGTCCGTTGTGATGGTTTGGCTTGCTTGAAAGTTGTGGAAGGGCAAGCCTGGGTTTGACTGGCATGCTTGAGCCCACCATAGGAACTCTTGTTTCAGGCATGGGATTAGTGGTATTTCGGTTTCTAAGCTGTGCCTGTGTTGAGACCATAAATTCTTTAGGTACCACTGTAGCTTTCTCATATGCAGTCTGGCATGGGGGACCAGGATTATGCATGATGCCATGAAGCCCAAGGCCTGCAGTACTTTCCTTGCTGTTAGTTTGTTCTGCTTTGTTAATGCCAAGAAGTAAAGAGGGAGTTGTTCTTGTTTTTCTGCAGTTAGGAATGCCATCTGTTTTACTGTGTCCAATTCTGCACCCAAGAATGTTCTTGTTTGGGATGGTATCAGTCTTGACTTTCTTAAATTGACTGTGTATCCCAGGGCTTGTAGTAAGCAAATGACTCTTTGTAAGTCTTTTGTCAGCTTGCTTTTGTTGTCCACTTGTATCAGGCAGTCGTCCAGGTATGGATAAATTTGGATTCCCTGTAGCCTGCAATGAGCGATTACTGATGCCAGGCATTTTGTGAATAATCTGGGCGCAGTAGATAAGCCAAAGGGCAATGCTGAGAATTGATAATGCTCTGATCCTGCAAGAAATCTGAGGTATCTTCTGCAATTTGGTCGTATGGGGACGTGCAGGTATGCCTCCTTGAGATCTAGAGTTACCAGCCAACACTCCTTGCCCAGCATGGGAAGAAGTTGCTGTAGGGTCAGCATTTTGAATTTTGGAACAATGATGAATGTGTTTAAAGCGGACAGGTCGAGAATAGGTCTCCAACTTTTCTCTTTTCTTGGTACTAGGAAGAGTCTGGAGTAGAATCCTTTGCCCTGTTCTGTAGGTGGTACCCTTTCCACAGCTCTCATCTTTGTTAATTGAGCTATCTGTTTTAGAGCTTCTGTTTTTGATTTGGAGGTAGGTTTGGCATTCCTCTTTTACTGGTAAGGTGTGGAAATGAAACCTGTAGCCTTGGTCTATAGTTTGCAAAATCCACTTGTCTCTTGTGATATAGTGCCAATTTTTTGAAAATAAGGCTAACTTTCCGCCTAAGGGTGCTGCTATTTGTTCCCTGGTAGGCGGTGTCAGAGCCAAGTCACTGTGATTGTCCTGTTGCAGTGGTTGTGTCTGTGCCTCGTTGGTTATTGCCTTGCCACTGGCGTCCTCTGTAGGCACCTCCTCTGGATTGATTTCTGCCTCTGGAACGTCTATTCCTGCCTCTCTGAGATTTAGAGGAGTCTGGAAAGGACCAATTTTTGGAAGGCCAGTTCCTGCTAAACCTTGGGGGCTGAACCTGTAAGAAATCTTTAAGTGTTTGTACAGATTTTGCCTTCTCTTCCATTTTCTTCATTACTTGCTGGGCAGGAGAACCAAATAGACTGACCTTATCCATAGGAGCATCTAATAACTTTGCTTTAACATGATCCGGCAAGACCTGTTCTTTCAACCATTCATGCCTTCTTATAACTGTGCCAGTCATGGCTGATCTAAATGAAGCCTCCAGTGCATCATAGCCACATTTTAAAGAATGGTTACTAACCTGCTGAATGTTATTCACCATTTCTAAAACATATTTCTTATCTAAGGAATCAGAGGACAGTTTCTTAGTTAACTGATCAAGCATAAACTCTTGGTATTGGATCATATGAAACTGACAGTTCAAAGCTCTAGCTGAGAGAGTAGCAGAGGTGTAAACTTTTTTACCCCATCTCTCTAAGGACCTGGATTCCCTTTCAGAAGGGAGAGGGTTTTTCGCTGAGGTCGAAGCTACTGCCTTAGGCCCCTGGAAGATAGTCTCAGGATCTGCAAGTGGAGCCTTGTATAGGTGGTGATGAGTGTCCGGTACCCTGTAAAACCTATCGGGCTTGGCAGGGGCTGGAGGTAAAGTATCAGGAGCAGTGCAAACATCATTAAATGCATCATCCACAACAGGAAGAACTGGAGGTATAGCTAAGGGCCTATGTTGCGGTAAATGTAGAAAGGTCCTAAGCGTTTTTCTTGAATCTGAGAAATCTTGTCCCTGCCATTGGAATTGCTCTCTCATGGCATGTAAGGTTTCCCCAAAGGAAAATTCCTCTGGTGGAGAGGCAGAAGGAATAGATTCTTCAGCATCAGAATCTTCCTAAGTAGTAAAAGGAGCCTCTGGATGGTCTGTAATGTCTGAATCATCAGAAGAATCATCTGAGGACACTGGCTCAGGGGGCTCTGCTCTAGGTCTCTTTTCTGGAGGCTGAGAGGCCCTGTCTGGGTGAGATTGGGATCCCCTTATTAAAGAGATGAGATCCTCTGCCAGAGTAAGCATTTGAGAACTGGAACTAGGCCTGTGTGAGGGGGGCTTAACAGGCACTGTTTTAGCAGTTCTGGCTGCTTTAGCCCTGGCAAAGGCCTTTATAGACATGGCTGCAGGAGGCCTAGCAGCACCACGTGCTGGGGTAGAGACATCCAAAGGGATGGTGTCCGATAATTCTAGAGGAACCACATTAGTAGGCAAAACTTCAGAGGCCGATTCAACTAGGGTAGTAGGAGCCTCGGTAGTAGTCATGGATTCGGCTGAAGATTGACCCGTTTGCTCGGTTTCAGCCGAAACCGAGACACTCGCGGTTTGCTTAACCGTGGTTTCGGCCGAAACCGCCAACCGCGAGTGTCGGTCTTTTTCTTTGCGTTTCTTAACAATTTGAGAAGTCGGAGGATCCGCCGGCATAATGTACGCAAAATCTGAGCCGAAAAACTGTTCAGCAAACTCCGACCGACGCCTAAGCGTTCGTCGGTTGAAGGAAGCACAGGCTAAACAGGCAGCTACGTCGTGGTCTGGGCCTAAACAAGGTAAGCAGTAAGAGTGGAAATCTTTATGAGGTATTTGTTTCCCACAAGTTAAACAGTTATTCACTTTTTCTGACATCGGCTGAGGCAAGAAAGAGTCCCCAACGGGGTACTTAGCTTTTTAGAAGTCTTCTAAGTAGTATTCGGTAGTAGTAATCTCTGGATCTGACCGACCGGCACTTGCGAACAGCTTCTGCTTCGGGCGCCACGCAGCAAGAAAGACGGAGGAAAATGGTGTCGGCTGATGCCTTTATACCCGAAGACCAGCAGAGATGACGTCGGGTGAAGTGCGACACCAGCCGAGGCCAGACCCAGACTTTGGAATCCGGCCGACCGAAGGGCTGCCTGACGACAGGACAACCCATTTGTTAGGACTGCAGATGCATCCTTGAAGGACATCAGCTAGCATCTCTTTTTGATTGATATGTATATGCATCTGGTTTGCGGACCATGTGCATTGAATACATCTTCCTGCCATGTGGGCCCCCCCAGGCATAATCTGATGCATCCGTTGTTAATGTCTGCCTGGGGGTAAAGTGAATGGCTGTCCTTTGTTCTGGTGACAAGCCTTTGCCCACCAACGAAACTCCTGTTGCAGGCAGGGAATGAGGGTAATTATTGTTTCCAGGCTGTGGCAATGTTGAGTCCAAACACTTTTTAGGTACCACTGAAGTTTCCTCATATGCAGTCTCGCATATGGAATTAGTAGAATGCAGGATGCCATGAAGCCCAAAGCCTGCAGAATTTTTCTTGCAGATACCTGGGCCTTTGCTGCCAACAGGTTGAAATAGGCAATCAGTTGCCTTTGTCTGGCGTGAGATAAGCCATCTGGGCAGTTGTATTTAAGCTTGCACCCAGGAATATGATCTCTTGAGAGGGTACTAGTTTTGATTTCTTTTCGTTGACTGTGTACCCTAGGCCTGTTAGAAATCTCTTCACAAACGCCAGATGCTGTAGTAGAATGTCCTTGTTCTCAGCTTGAATAAAGCAGTCGTCCAAGTAAGGATATATTTGTATTTCTCTTTGTCTGCAGAATGCAATTACTGGTGCCAGGCACTTTGTGAAGACCCTGGGCGCAGTAGATAAGCCAAAGGGCAGTGCAGAGAATTGGTAGTGCATTGAGCCAGCTTTGAATCTGAGGTATCTTCTGCATGTTTGTCTGATTGGGACATGCAGGTATGCCTCTTTTAGGTCTAAAGTCACAAGCCAAGCCTTCTTACCCAGCATGGGCAGAAGTTGCTGTAGAGTCAACATTTTGAATTTTGGTATATCCAGAAATCTGTTTAGAATAGATAGGTCCAGTATTGGTCTTCAGGTCTTGTCCTTTCTTGGTACCAAGAACAGTCTTGAATAAAATCCTTGTCCCTGCTCTTGCTCTGGTACTTGTTGAATGGCCCTCATGTCCATGAGGGATGAGACTTGCTTTTGTGCCTCTGCCCACTGGTGTTTTGGCAGATCTGGCCAACCGTTTGTCCTTGGCAGGACATGGAAGTGAAACTTGTAGCCTTGTGACACTATGTCTAGGACCCATTTGTCCTGGGTTATCATGTGCCAGTTTTGAGAAAAAAGTGCTAGTTTTCCCCCTAAAGGTGCTGCCAGAAGATAAGTGCTTGGTGCAGGCAGGGGGAAGTCACTGGAAAAGTTTCCTGTATGGTTGTGATTTGCCTTCTCCACTTTTGGAGGTAGAAGCACCCCACTGTTTAGACCTGAACGAACCTTGGGTCTGGGATCTGCCTGTTGGGCGTCTGTATCTACCCCTTTGAGGTCTGTCTGACACTGGAAAGGACCAATTCTTTGGAGGCCAGTGTCTGCTAAATCTTGAAGGCTGAACCTGTAAGAAATCCTTAACAGTTTGCATAGATTTAGCTTTGTCCTCCATTTTCTTTAACACATCTTCTGCTTTAACACCAAACAAAGTATCATGCTATAATGGGGCATCTAATAATTTTGCTTTGACATGATCAGGCAGACTTTGTTCCTTTAACCAAGCATGCCTCTTGATGACAGAACCCGTAACAGCGGCTCTGCAGGAGGCCTCCAAAGAATCAAAACCACACTGCAAAGTATGTTTTCCAACTTGTTCAGCTGCATGAAATAAATCTTGCATTTCTTTGTTTTCTGCACATTCAGAATTTGTCAACATTTTCTGTTTAAGCAGTGACATAATATATTGCTGATATTTGAGCATATGAAACTGACAATTTAAAGCCCTTATAGCCAAGGTAGCGGAAGTGTAAATCTTTTTACCCCATCTGTCCAGTGCCCTAGAATCCCTGTCAGAGGGTGTAGGGTTTTTTGCAGTGGAAGCCTTGACCCCTTTGGGACCCTGAGAGATGGTTTCTGGGTCAGCAGCAGGGTTTTTGAAAAGGAATTCATGAGAGTCAGGGACCCTGTAGTACCTGTACGGCTTAACAGGAGCTGGAGGTAAGGAGTCAGGGGTCAGACTGGACTCTGAAAATACATCAACCATGTCTAACACAGGTGGAATAGCTAGGGGTCTGTGTTGTGGTAGTAAAAGGAAGTCTCTGAGCCTTTTCTTAGATTCTGAAAAATCTTGGCTCTCCCAGTGGAAATGCTCCCTCATGGTATGCAAGGTTTCCCCAAAAGAGTAATCCTCAGGAGGAGAGGCTGAAGGGATAGATTCTTCAGCATCAGAATCCTCATAGAGAGGAAGAGAGTATTTCTGATCAGAAGAGGAATCAGATGAAATGGAAACCTGATCTGACGATTCATATTCTGTCTCTTGCCTAGGCCTTTTATCAGGAGGGGGATGGGAACCCCTGGTCAAAGTAATTAAGTCTTCGGCCATTTTGAGCATCTGTTTTTTGGGCATGGAGGCCTGTCCATGAGGCTGTTATACTTGTTTCTTTGTCTTTAAGGGTGCTTTAGTCTTTGCCTTTGAAGCTGAAGTCGTTTTAATGTATAACTGAGCTGGTCTGAAAACACCCTCAGAAGCCGATGCCTGCTCAGCGCCTCTGGACCCATCTGAGGGAATAGTCTCCGAAGGTCCAATACCTTGACCTTCCAGCGGCCTACGTGACTCCACGTGGGAGTCGGTGAAGGCCTGCGGGTCTAAAGTAGTGGGAGTCAAGGGCTGCAAAGGCGTCTCACTGAGAACCGGCGACTGGCTTAGAAGAAGCCTCGTCGTCGGTTTTGGACCTCGGATGCTTGTCCTTTTCTTTTTCTTTGCGTTTCTTGTGAATTTAGGTAGTCGGACGGCTATCCGATGACATCGTATAATTAAATCTTCTGCCAAAATAGTGTAATGCAAAATCGTACCGACGCTTAATAGTGCATTGGTTAAATCTAGCACAAAACCGACAACTAGCAACGTTGTGGTCAGGGCCTAAGCAAGGAATACAGTAAGAATGAAAGTCCTTATGAGGTATTTGCTTCCCACAAGAAATACAATTAACTTTTTCTGACATCGGTCTGGAGCAAGAAAAAAGTTTCCCCAACAGGGTACTTAGCTTTAAATGAAGACTTCGGATTGGAAATTCGAACACGAAAATCTCAGGAGTCGGCCGACCGGCACTTGCGAACTTGCTTATGCTTCGGGCACCACACGGCAAGAAAAACTGAAGAAAATGGCATCAGCTGCATCTTTTATACCCTTGGCGCACTGACATCAGGGAAGAGGCGACAGCAACCAACGCCGGACCTAGACTTTGGAATTCAGGCCGACTGAGGGTAGCCTGCCAGCAGGATAACCCAAGTGTAATGACTGCAACAGTGAAACACGAAGAACATCAGAAATTTCAGAATCTTGATCAGAAGAATCATAAGCAAATTCAGTCCTAGGTCTCTTAGAGGGGGAAGGTTGGCTTCCCCTGATTAAAGTAATAAGGTCTTCAGCCATTTGTTTTTTTACGCATAGAGGCCTAACCATGCAGTCTGGGCGTCGTTTTTCTAGGCATGGATCGAGTTTAAGGCCTTGAAGAAGATGGAGTCAGTTTAATAAGCAAGTCTGTAGGGCCTGAATACACCCTCAGAAGCCGGTGCCTGAACAGTGGCTCCGGACCCATCCAAGGTAGAGACATCCGTAGGTTCCACAGTTGAAGCATCTCACGGCATACCAGACTCCGAATGGGTCTCAGTAGAGGCCTGCGAACCTGAAGTAGCGGGTATCAGCACCGGCGAACTGGCGACTAGCTTAGGAGAAACGTCGTCAGCAGCTTTGGACATAGGTGGCCTGTCTCTGGCTTTATCTTTGCGTTTTTTTGGAATGACAGTAGTCAGGTGGCTTACCGAAGACATATCTGGATAATTGAACCAAGTAGCAAAATATTTAGAAGCGTAAATATACTGACAATGAATAGTTTGTTGTTTAAATAAGGCACAAAACCGACAGCGAGGTACGTCGTGGTCAGGGCCTAGGCAAGGAATACAGTACGAATGAAAATCTTTATGAGGTATTTGCTTTCCACAAGAAATACAATTATTGACTTTTACTGACATCGGTTTAGAGCAAGAAAAAGTTTCCCCAACTGGATACTTAGCTTTAGTTGAAAACTTTGGTTCTGAAACTCGAAAATGAAAATTTCGGGAGTTCGCCGACTGGCGCTTGTGAACTGCTTCGGCACCGCACGGCAAGAAAGACTGATGCAATGGTATCGGCTGCATGCTTTATACCCCTGACAACCTGACATCATGGAAGATGAGACCCAACCGACACCAGACCCAAGACTTTGATTATCAGGCCGACTGAGGGCTACTGCAAGCAGATAACCCAAAAGTGGTGACTGCAACTGTGAAACACAAAGAACATCAACAAAGACTCTGGTGGCAGTTGCATCAAGAAGCAATAACAGAATCCAAGACTGCACTCTGGCAGCTTTGGTAAGGAAAAAGTGCAAAACCATAACATCCACAACCCTGAACAAGGGCATGAATAATAGCACTGGATAGAGGTGTCATCATCAGAGAGACTTCCGGCAAATTAAAGTCACCTCAAAGGATTGCAACCAAGGGAGCTCTCACTGAACAGAGACTTCCAGAGATTCCCTGAACAGCAATACCAGAGGGAGTCATCAAGGCAAGCAGACACATCCTTCCTCTACAAGGTTTTGGTCAATACTGCCAATATTTTGGTAAAGACTGGGTACAGATGAAAGTGCAACTGAAACAATTTGCACTGAAAGTGATACCCATCCACAACAAACCAGAGGAATCACCTGTGTAGGCCCCAGCACTGGCATGCCAAATGGCACTCATATTCACTGACACTATTCAGACATCTTGTAACAGCAGAGGCAAGGGTCACCACCTAGAAAGTACAGTTGTGTACACTTACCATAAATGTAGATGTTAGTGTATTCACTGTTGCAGTCATTACATTTGGGTAATTTGCTGGCAGGTTGTCCTCATTTGGCCTGATTAACAAGTCTTGGGTCCTGCATCGTTTGCTGTCCCTTCTTCCATGACGTCAGGTCATCAGGGTATAAAACATGCAGCCGATGCCATTACCTCAGTTTTTCTTGCCCCAGATGTCAGGTGTCCCCCAAATGGGGAGCCAAATATTTAAATAATTAAAAACACACACAAAAAAAAAAATATATATATATATATATAGATATCCAAAATAAAGCAAATAAACCAAAAAGGCTTTTAAGCATAGTAAAGGAAGGTATAAGTATTGAAAGAGGAAAAAACAGGGGGTTGGAAGGAGGGTAACCAGGACTGCAACAGTGAATACACTAACATCTACATTTATGGTAAGTGTACCCAACTGTACTATGTTCTTCGTGTTTCACTGTTGAAGTTATAACATTTAGGTAGATTCCCAAAGCTAAGGTTGGGAGGATAGAATTATACAGCATTAGGACCAGCTATAAGGCCCTGCACGACAGCAGTGGCAAAGCCAGCTCTGGATTTAGAGAAGAGGGGTAAATGGTAATGTTTGGTGAACGTATGAACTGAGCTTCAGATAGCAGCTTCTAGAATGTCTCTGGTAGGAACACCTCTGTGAAAGGCTGCAGAAGTAGATGCAGCCCTAGTGGAATGAGATCTGATCCCCAGGGGGATAGTTTTGCCATGGTGCATATAGCAAACAAATACAATGGCTTATCCATTTGGAAATAGTCTGCTTTGAAATAGCCTTTCCCTCTGCCCCTGCAGCAAATGCCACCAGTAGATGATCAGATTTTCTTAGAGATTTTGTCCTGTTTAAGTAAAATCTAAGCTGTCTGTGTACATCCAATTATGCAGAATCCGCTCCCCCTTGTTCTGTGGACTGGGAAAGAAAGTTGGCAAATGAATGGTTTGATTAAGAGTCACAGTGGATACCACCTTAGGCATGAAGGATGGATTGGTCCTGAGAGACACCCTGTCCACATGAAAATTACTGAAAGGCTCGAATGTCATAAGAGCATGTAATTCGGAAATCCTTCCAGCTGAAGTGACTGTTAAAAGGAAAGCTGTATTACAAGAGATAAATTTTAAGTCTGCAGTAGCAGCTGGCTCGAAAGGAGAAAGAGTAAGTTTTCCCAAAACAAAGTTGAAGTCCCAGGCAGGGTTTGGAGTTCTCCTGGATGGTCTTAAGTTTTTGGCCCCTCTGAGGTACTGCTTTAGCAGAGGATGAGAGAAGAGGGGAGGCTCCGTGTTGTAATGAGCTGAAATGGCTGAGGCATAGATTTTTATGGAAGAAAAGGACAGGCCCTTGTGAAGCATCTCAGTTAAGTATTGTAAAATCTGAGGAATATTGAGCACTGCTGTGCTTATCCCTTGTGATTGATTCCAGGCACAAAATCTCTTCCATTTGTCAGCATAAGATTTTCTAGAACTAGACCTTCTTGCCTCCAAAATAACATCCATCACAGGTTTGCTGAGGGATGCTAAGGGTGAATTTAGATGATTAGCCATGCTGCAAGATTCAAAGTTTGGAGCTGAGTGTGCAGAATTTGTTTGTTCTGCTGAGGCAGTAAGTAAGGTGTCTGAGGTAGGTGCCATAGTGGAATGTGTGACACATTGCACAGGAGTGGGTACCAGTGTTGACGAGGCCAGTCTGGAGCAATTAAAATCATTTTTGGTTTGCCCTGTTTGGCTTTTAGTAGAACTTTGGAGAGCAGGGGCAGAGGAGGAAAGGCATAAACTGACAGAGCATCCACTTCCCAGGCTTTTTTGTGATGAATGCTTGTGCAGAATTTGTCCAACTGATAGTTCTGGGGTGACGCAAAAAGATCTAGGTCTGGACTCCCCCATTTGTGTCAACATGCTGAAAGTCCATGGTTCCAGTTTTCATTCATGTGGGTCCATGAGATTTATGCTTAGTTCATCTGCCAGACTATTCAGCTTTCCTGGCAGGAATTGAGCTTGTAGCTGTATTTGATAGGTCAAGGCCGTGTTCCACAATGCCATGGCTAGTCTGCAAAGGGGGTAGGAATGTGTACCCCCCTTGCTTGTTTACATACAACATAAATGTGGTGTTGTCTGTCTTTATCATTAATTGTCCTGGATGAAGGTAGTCCTTGAAGGCTGTCAGTGCATTTTGTACAGCTAGCATCTCTTTTTGATTGATATGAAGGTGCATTTGATTTGGGCTCCATTTGCCCTGAATGCACTTCCCTGCCAGATAAGCCCCCCCAGCATAGTCTGATGCATCTGTAGTTAGAGTTTGGGCGGCAGGGGTGGAGTGAATGGCAGTCCCTTGTTTTGGTGGTAGGCCTCTGCCCACCATAGGAACTCTACTTGCAGGCAAGGTATGATAGGAATCATTGTTTCCAGGATGTGACTGTGCTGACTCCATAAACTTTTTAAGTACCACTGAAGTTTCCTCATATGCAGGCTTGCATATGGAATTAGAAGAACGCAGAAGGCCATGAACCCCAAGGCTTGCAGAATTTGCAATTGCAGATAGCAGAGTTTTTGTGGCCACCAGTTTGAAGTAAGTTACCAAATGAAGTTGCTTTTCTGGCATAAGGTAAGCCATATGGGCAGTTGTATTCAAGCTTGCACCAGGAATGTAATTTTCTGAGAGGGTACCAGTTGTGATTTCTTTTTGTTTATAGTGTACCCTAGACAAGTTAGAACCCTTTTACAAATGCCAGATGCTTAAGAAGAATGTCCCTGTTTTCTGCCTGAATTAGACAATCGTCCAGATATGGATATATTTGAATATTTCTTTGTCTGCAAAATGCAATTACTGGAGCCAGACATTTTGTGAAGAACCTGGGTGCAGTAGATAAGCCAAAGGGCAGTGCAGAGAACTGATAATGCAAGTAGCCTGCTTTGAGGCGGAGGTATCTTCTGCAAGATTCCCTGATTGGGACATACAGGTAAAAGTCTAGAGTTACCAACCAGGCATTTTTGCCTAGCATAGACAGTAACTGTTGAAGAGTCAGCATCTTGAATTTTGGAATGTCCAGAAATGTGTTTAGAGTAGATAAGTCCAGAATTGGACACAATGACTTGTCTTTTCTGGGTACCAGGAAAAGTCTTGAATAGAAACCTTGTCCCTTTTCCTCTCCTGGAACCAGTTGAATAGCCCCCATGTTCATGAGGGACAGTACTTGTTTCTGGGCCTCTGCCCACTGATTTGGGGGCAGGTCTGGCCATCCGTTTAGGATTGGCAACGTGTGGAAATGAAATCTGTATCCCTGGGATACTATATTTAAAACCCATTTGTCCTGGGTTATGAGTTGCCAATTTCTTGCATGAAGTGCCAGTTTTCCTCCCAAAGGGGCGGCCAAAAGGTAAGTGCTTGGTAAATGTAAAGGGAAGTCATCGAGACTGCTTACCATAGGGAGGTGCCTTGTTGCTTCCAGATTTGGAGTAGGTGGCTCCCCATTGTTTTGTTCTAAAAGTCCCTTGTGATTGAAACCTGGAGCCTTTGGAGTGTCTGGGTTTGACTTGAGAGGCTCTCGAAATAACTGGAAAGGACCAGTTCTTAGTAGGCCAGTGCCTACTAACTCTTGGAGGTTGCACTTGTAAGAAATCTTTCACAGTTTGCATAGACTTAGCTTTATCTTCCATCTTTTTTAAAACTTCTTCAGCCTTATTACCAAAAAGACGGTCCTGTTGTAAAGGAGCATCTAACAATTTTGCTTTAACATGATCAGGCAAAGTTTGTTCTTTAAGCCAAGCATGCCTTCTTAACACAGACCCAGTTACAGCAGCCCTGCAAGATGCTTCCAAAGAATCAAAACCACATTGCAAAGTATGTTTTCCAACTTGTTCAGCTGAATGCAATAAATCCTGTAAATCTATTTTCCACACAGTCAGAAATTAACATTTTCTATTTAAGCAGTCCCATAATATGCTATTGATATTTAAGCATATGAAATTGACAGTTTAAAGCCCTGATTGCAAAGGGTGCAGAAGTGTAAACCTTCTTACCCCATCTATCCAGCGCCCTGGAATCTCTGTCTGAAGGGATAGGATTTTTAGCAGTAGAGGCCTTAATGCCCTTGGGACCCTGAGAAATGGTCTCAAGATCTGCAATAGGATTTCTGAAAAGGAACTTGTGGGAGTCAGGAACCCTATAGTATCTGTCTGGCTTACAAGGAGCCGGAGGCAGATAATCAGGAGCCATACAAGATTCTGAAAAAAGCATCATCAACAATGTCTAAAACAGGAGGTATAGCCAAAGGCCTATGCTGAGGAAGAAGAAGAAAATCCCTAAGTCTCTTTTTAGATTCAGAGAAATCCTGACATTCCCAGTGGAAATGTTTCCTTAAGATATGCAAAGTTTCCCCAAAAGAAAAATCCTCAGGGGGGGAGAAGCAGAAGGAATGGAATCTTCTGCATCAGAGTCCTCACAAGTTTGAAAAGACAAATCCTGTTCATTAGAAGAGTCAGAAGAAATAAAATCGTGTTCAGAAGATTCATAATCAATGTCTTGCCTAGGCCTCTTAGAAGGGGGGGGGGGAGTTGGCTACCCCTGATCAGAGTAATTATGTCTTCAGCCATTTTGATTATCTATTTTTTTAGGCATAGGGGCCTGCACATGTGGCCCAGGCGACGGTTTTGTAGGCATAGTTTTTGATTTTGGCCTTAATTTTGAAGATGGCGTCGGACTAATATACAAATCTGTGGGTCTGAAAATACGCTCAGAAGCCAGTGCCTGCACAGCGGCTCCGGACCCATCTAAGGTAGAGACATCCACAGGTTCAATAACTGAAGCATCTCGCAGAATACCAGACTCCGAATGGGTCTCAGTAGAGGCCAGCGAATCAAAAGTAACAGGTATCAGGGGCTACAAAAGCGCCTCACTGAGCACCGGCAAACTGGTGACTGGCTTAGGAGATGTGTCCTCATCAGTTTTAGACATCAACGGCCTGTCTCTGTCTTTTTCTTTGCGTTTTTCAGGAATTCCGGTAGTCTGATTGCTAACCAATGACATTTCTGGATAATTAAATCGTGAGCCAAAATATTGAGAAGCAAAGATATACCGACATTTAATAGTGCGTTGATTAAATCTAGCACAAAAAGTACAGTTGTGTACTTACCATAAATGTAGATGTTCGAGTGTATTCACTGTTGCAGTCATTACATTTGGGTAGTCCTGCTGGCAGGTTGCCCTCAGTCGGCCTGAATTTCAAAGTTTTGGGTCTTGCGTCGGCCGCTGTCAACCCTTCCCTGACGTCAGGTCGTCAGGGGTATAAAAGATCCGGTCGACGCCATTTTCTTTAGATTTTCTTGCCCCAGATGTCAGGTGCCCCCTAAAAGGGTAGCCAAAATTGACGTATATATAAATACATGCACCAATATAAACTTTACTTTCATCTACAAGCAAATACACCACATAGGTTGTATAAATCAGAGAAGGAAAGATAGGTTCCATCAGAAGAAAAGGGGGATGGCGGGTGGGTAACCTGGACTGCAACAGTGAATACACTCGAACATCTACATTTATGGCAAGTGTATACAACCGTACTATGTTCGTGTTTCACTGTTGCAGTCATTACATTTGGGTAGAGTCCCAAAGCTATGGAAGGGAGGCTGGTGCTAAACAGCATTAGGAGCGGCTATGAGGCCCTGCATAACTGCATTGGCAAAGCCTGCCCTGGATTTAGAGTGGAGTGGTAAGTGATGGTGCTTTGTGAAGGTATGCAATGAACTCCAAGTAGCCGCCTCTAAAATGTCCTTGGTTGGTACTCCCCTGAGGAAGGCTGCTGAAGTGGCTGCAACTCTGGTGGAATGTGGCCTAATGCCCTTAGGCACTGGCTTGCCATGGTGTAAGTAGCAGAAATGAATGCAATGGACTATCCACTTTGAAATAGTTTGCTTTGAGATAGCCTTTCCTTGTGATCCTGCAGCATATTCCACTATTAATTGCTCTGTCTTCCTGAAAACTTTGGTTCTGTCCAAGTAGAATCTAAGCTGTCTTGGTACGTCCAAAGAATGCAGAATTCTCTCCCCCTTGTTCTGTGGATTTGGATTGAAAGTTGGCAGATGAATGGTTTGGTTAAGAGCCACACTGGACACCACTTTAGGCATAAATGTTGGGTTTGTCCTCAGGGAGACCCTGTCTGGATAAAAAATGATAAAAAGTTCCACAGCTTTGAGTGCCTGCAGCTTCGAAACTCGTCTTGCAGAAGTTATTGCTAGGAGCAGAGCCGTTTTCCAAGATAAAAACTTTATATCAGCAGTAGCAGCTGGATCAAAAGGAGGCAGGGTGAGTTTTTCCAAGACACAGTTGAGGTCCCATGCAGGCATTGGTGATCTCCTTGGAGGCCTTAAATTTTTGGCTCCTCTGAGGTGCTGTTTTAATAAGGGACGAGAAAAGATTGGTGGCTCTGCATTGTAATGAGCCGAAATGGCAGAGGCATGAATTTTAATAGATGAGAAAGATAGGCCTTTGTCCAGCATCTCAGTTAAGTATTGCAAAATCTGAGGAATATTTGGCATAGCTGTATCTGTTCCTTGTGCCTGGTTCCAAGCACAGAATCTCTTCCATTTTCCAGCATAGGATTTTCTAGTACTAGGCCTTCTGGCTTCCAAGATGACATCCATCACAGCTTTACTGAGAGGTGTGTTTTGTATGACTACATTATCCGCCATGCTGCAAGGTTTAAAGTCCTGAGTTGGTTGTGCAGGATCTGACTGTTTTGCTGGGACAGTAGATGAGGTACTTGAGGAAAGGTCCAAGCTGGGCATTGAGAAGAGCTTCTTAGTATTGGGTACCAGTACTGGCAGGGCCAGTCTGGGGCAATCAGTATCATCTTTGGCTTCTCCTGTCTGACCTTTAGGAGTACCTTGGGAAGGAGAGGCAGTGGGGGAAAGGCATATACTGATAGGTTTTTCCAACTGAAAGATAGGGCGTCCACTTTCCATGCTTGTCTGTGATAAATCCTTGTGCAGAATCTTTTTAGTTGATAGTTGTGATGGGAGGCAAATAGATCTATGTCCGGGCATCCCCATTTCCTTGCTATCATGCTGAAGACTTGTGGATCCAGCTGCCACTAGTGGGGATCCATGAGGTTTCTGCTTAGTTCGTCTGCCAGAGTATTTTTCCTTCCTGGCAGGAATTGTGCCTGCAGATGTACTTGGTAAGTCAATGCTGTGTCCCACAAAGTCATGGCTAGTCTGCAAAGGGGGTAAGAATGTGTGCCCCCATGCTTGTTTATATACCACATTACTGTGGTGTTGTCTGTCTTTATCAGTAGTTGTCCTGGATGAAGTAGGTCCTTGAAGGCTGTCAGGGCATTTTGAACAGCTAGCATCTCTTTTTGATTGATATGTAGATGCATTTGGTTTGAGATCCATGTGCCCTGAATGCATCTTCCTGCTATGTGGGCACCCAGGCATAAGCTGATGCATCCGTTGTTAGAGTCTGCCTGGCTGGGAGTAATGTGAATAGCTGTCCCTTGTTTTGGTGACAAGCCTTTGCCCACCATCAAAACTCTTGTTGCAGGCAGGGAATGAAAGTAATCATAGGTTCCAGGCTGTGGCAATGTTGAGTCCAAACACTTTTTAGGTACCATTGAAGTTTCCTCATATGCAGTCTTACATATGGTATTAGTAGGATGCAAGATGCCATGAAAGCAAAAGCCTGCAGAATTTTTCTTGCAGATAACTGGGCCTTTGTTGCTAACATTTTGAAATAGGTAGTTAGTTGCCTTTGTCTGGCGTGAGATAAGCCACCTGGGCAGTTGTATTTAAGCTTGCACCCAGGAATATTACCTCTTGAGAGGGTACTAGTTTTGATTTCTTTTCGTTGACTGTGTACACTAGGCATGTTAGAAGTCTTTCCACAAACGCCAGATGCTGTAGTAGAATGTCCTTGTTCTCTGCTTGAATTAGACAGTCGTCCAAGTAAGGATATATTTGTATTCCTCTTTGTCTGCAAAATGCAATTACTGGTGCCAGGCACTTTGTAAAAAACCTGGGAGCAGTAGATAAGCCAAAGGGCAGTGCGGAGAATTGGTAATGCATTGAGCCAGCCTTGAATCTGAGGTATCTTCTGCATATTTGTCTGACTGGGACATGCAGGTATGCCTCTTTTAGGTCTAAAGTCACAAGCCAAGCATTCTTGCCCAGCATGGGCAGAAGCTGCTACAAAGTCAACATTTTGAATTTTGATATATCCAGGAATGTGTTCAGAATAGATAGGCTCCAGTATTGGCCTCCAGGCCTTGCCCTTTCTGGGTACCAAGAAAGTACAGTTTTGTATCCACCATAAATGTA